>NC_091354.1:24326621-24566621 GCF_038502225.1 Cherax quadricarinatus
AACCTTGAAGAGGAACTAGTAAACTTCTCCATACTCAACCCCACAAATATAATTATTGAGCTGATTAAACTTTGTGTTACCGACTGCAAGTTTGTGTTTGAAGGTAAATACTATACCCAAATTCAAGGCATGTCCATGGGAAATCCCCTCAGCCCCTTACTCAATAACTTGTAAACTGAATCCTATGAGACTAGGCTACTTAACGATATTCCCCCAAATAATGCTAGGCGGTTCAGATACATAGATGATGTGTTTTGCCTATGGCCTAGAGATCACAACATTGATGAGTTTCTACCTAGACTCACTGGTCTAGTACCTTCTATTAAGTTCGCAACTGAGCATGACATCGACATTACCTTTCCTACACGTTTTAATCCATCGTATTGACAAAAAATTTAAATTTACAGTTTACAGGCAGTCAACCATTGTGCCGTCATACATTCACTACCATTCCAATCACGAGTCTAGGGTTAAAAGGAGTGTTTTTTAAACACTATTCTTGAGAGCTTTGCGTATCTGCAGTCCGGAGTATTTAGAAGATGAAATCAATAAGATATTTAACAGTCACAAAGCTGAAATATCGCTGAGATTTTGTTGAGAAGGCACTGTCAGCTAGGAAGACTTTCTTCAGGACTGAACCTGAAGAAATGCCTTCCATGAAAAATGTACTGGTTTTTACCCTAAGATAAGTATTTGGTCAGCGTGTGTGAGGTAGTAAAAAGTTCAATATAAGCATTTTCTTCAAAAACAATGGGACAGTGAAACAGAGGTTGACTAAGAATACACCGTGTAATAGTGTTGGTGGTATTCGAAGGTCCCATGAACTCTTTGCCTTCTTTCATACATTGGACAAACTGATAAACCATTGGAAACTAAAGGGGAATAACAGTAGTCAGTCAGGATGGACCTATTAATCCAAAGGGTTTCGCTAAAGGATTTTCTTCTGACACCATGTTCTTGCATAGAAGATTATCTTTGTATACAGATTAATAAGAAAATTTACTTCTTTGGATTATTTTACCCATTATAGCAAACTTGCTTGTCTCCTCTAAGGAAGGAGAAGTCTTTCGAAGGCCCTCTAAATCTACCTGAGAAAGCTCAATAACTTTCCTTTGGAAAGAACCAATGGATGAATGGGTTTTACCTTAGACTGAGTTAGAACGTTGATGATAATCGAGTTTCCCTTTACTGTCTCAAATGTTATACTTACGACCAGTTGAGCCTTCAGGAAGTTGTCGAATTGAGGTTGATCGTGGCAAAGTTGTCATTCTCAGGGGAACGCCTTCCTCCTGATCAGAATAATGGAAAAAATATTATAACTTCTGAGGTAAAATAACAATGAAAATTGCATAAAAGTATTTAATTAAATATCAATAAAATAGCTGTCTGGAATTCTAGTGTATTCTGAAGGCAGGAGAATATTCTGATCTAGTTACAAGATAGTTAACGAAGTATATCAAAGAAAATGGGTGATAATTGTACTTTAATATTATTATTATTGGTAACCAGGTCAAATGCAAAACTTTAACAATATTCCTTGTAGATCACCTTACCTGATCAGGAGAAGAATGGAGGTTAAGTGATTACCCTGCCTCCAAACCAAACTAGGTAAGGTTAATAATACCAGGATAAGGAACTTAAAACCTCAGACACGAAGAAATTTTGCGTTTTTACAGCTGCCCGCTAGATGGCAGTTGTTATGCAAAAATGTGGGATAGCTGGGGGCTTGAGCCTGGTCTACGGGCAAAGGTAAAAGTTACACACATCTCAAGCCCAAACCGGCCACCCAGGGCTATCCCAGTCAAAACAGAAAGTGCTAAACTGGTATGTGTACTTAAAGGGGTTGGGTAACAGAGGGTTAGGCAAAAATCCCAATTAGGAAAATATATCTATTTAGTCACCATAACATAACATAACAGAAAAACCTTAATCCTAAATGTCCAAATGAGGGTACACATGCAACAGCTGGCTTGGGGTCCAGCCACCGTAACCACTATGCCTAGTCAGCGCCAGGCCCACTCTACTCCACTCCCAACTTCATTTCTTATTTCCTCACTCCTCCCACAGCACCCTGACCATGTCAGAGCCTGGGTGAACATACAGGTAAGCCATATGAGAGCCTATGGCTTGAGTTGGATAAACAAAATGAGTGCATAACTACAAACTTATCTTATATACACAGCATCTCCGACGCCAGCCTCTACACACCATGCTAACGTCATGTGACTCCCCCAAACCACGCTTACTCCGTGTACCCAAACATCCTTGGAAAATAAATCATTAACAGAATTTCTTTATAATTACAGTTAGAGTACTTTACAGTACCCCCAAATGCATATTATCAATTATAAAATTATTCTTTACAACTATAATATTCATACTATTATGGCACACTTCTCCACTATATGTACATTACGATGTCATGCAGAACCCTGCATAACAGCAGTGTAGGCAGCGACTCCCTGTAACAGACTCTCTGAATCTGAAATAACATTATCCCAGTTCGCCGGCTTTTCCCTCACACTAAACAACTACTGAGAGAAAGGTGGTTTAGTGAGTGTATAGGTAGTGTGGGTTTTCAAGAGGTCTGGGATAGTTTTGAAAATATAATGTTAGAGTGTGGGGCAGAAGTTTGTGGATATAGGAGGGTGGGTGCAGGAGGAAAGAGGAGTGAATGGATGATTGATGAGATAAAGGGTGTGATAAGGGAGAAAAAGTTCGCTTATGAGAGATTTTTACAAAGTAGAAGAGATATAAGAATGGTGGAGTAAATGGAAAGTAAAAGAATGGCGATGGGAGTTGTGAGGGGAATATTAAAGGAGAGCAAACGATGGAGTGGATGTGGTGCTGTCATCAAATTTTGCTGAGAATAATAAAAAGTTTAGGAGTGGGATAAATAGGTTGAGAAAGCCTAGGGAACACATGGATTTGATAGTTAAAAACAGAATGAGGTAGATGGAGAGTTGAAGGTATTGGGAACATGGCGGGAATGTTTTGAGGAACTGTTAAATATTGATTATGAGAGGGAGGCAGTGATATCGTGCATTGGCAAAGAAGGTATAACATCTTTCGGAAGTGAAGAAGAGCAAGATGTGAGTGTGGGATCATGACAGAAATGTTAAAAGTGGGTGAAGACATTTTTGAAGTGGTTGATACTTTTGTTCAATAAATGTATGAAAGAGGGGAAGATGCCTAGGGACTGGCAGAGAGTGTGAAGGGAAGGGGACAAAAAAAATTATAGAGGAATAAGCCTACTGAGTATACCTGCTAAATTGTATGGTAGGGTTATTAATGAAAGAATTAGAGGTAAGAGAAAGCAGGATCGCAGATGAACAAGGAGGCTTTAGAATGGGTAGGGGATGTGTAGACCAAGTGTTTACAATGAAGCACATAAGTGAACAATGTTTAGATTAAGGTAGGAAAGTTGTCGTTGTGTTTATGGATTTAGAAAAGGCATATGATATTGTGGATAGAGGAGCAATGTGGCAGATGTTGAAGTGTATGTAACAGGTGGTAAATTACTAAATGCTTTAAGGAGTTTTCATTTGGATAGTGAGGCTCAGGTAAGCGTATGTAGGAGAGTAAAAGTTGTCCTTAGACAGTGATGGGTGATGTCACAATTGCTGCTTAACATAGTTATTGATGGGGTTGTCAAAGAAGTAAATACTAAGGTGTTGGGAGAGGGGTGAGATTAAAATATGCAGAATCAAATAGAATAGGATTTGGCACATTTACATGTTGCTAACGATACTGTGCATTTAGGAGATTCTAAAGAAAAGTGGCAAAGATCTGTGGATCAGTTTGGGAGGGTGTGTAATGGAAGGAATTTGAAAGTGAACATAAATAAGAGTAAGGTTATGGGGGGTATCAAACGAGCTAAATAAGGAAAAAATAGATGCCAGATTGGAAGGAGGGAATATGGAAATAGTGAATGTGATCCGATATTTGGGAGTGGACGTGTTGGCGGATATGAAAGACGAGTTAAACCATAAAGTTAATGAAAGGAAAAAGGTGAGTCAGGATCCCTGTGCATGTAAGCCTTGACTTCGATTAGATTGTGATCTGAATCAGTTGTTTTTGATATTATGTTTCTTATCAGGTTCTCATTATTTGTGAAACTAAGGTCAAATGTGTTCTCCAGTTTTGTTGGCTCCACTATCTGCTGACTTAGGGAGTGTTTATTGCAGAAATTCAGCAGCTGATTTGTTTGTGACTTTTCATCTGAGCTGCCTCCAGGGTTGATTTCTGCTGCAATATTATTTGCTACATTCTTTCATTTTGTATGTCTTAGACTGAAATCACCAAGAAGTAAGATGTTTAGGGCTGGGGCTTGAAGGTTTTCCAGACAGTAGTCAATTTTCAATAGCTGCTCCTTGAACTGTTGGGAAGTTGCATCTGGTGGCTTATTTACAATTACAATGACTAAGTTTAGGTTCTTGATCTTTGTTAGAACTTCAACTACATCTTTTGTGACATTCAGCATCTCCGTGCAAATGAGCGACTCGGACATAGAGGCCATTGTTGCCTGTTCTTTTTGTCGCATCTAAAAAGGCTGTATCCAGTTATTTATATTTCTTTGTCAAAGTGATTTTTTGTATGGGTCTCTATGAAGGCTGCAAACATCGCATTTGACTCCCCTAAAATTCCACTGATTAAAGCTATTTTGTTGGTGGTGGATGGTTTAAGGCCTTGTATATTAGCAAATATAAATGAGGTCGTGTTGCGTGTTTGTTGGGGGGATTTTGTTGTTGGCATCAGTAGTTGTAGTTCTGGAGGGACATAGAGGGCTACTACCTGGAGTCTACCTGGAGGGTATTCCGGGGATCAACGCCCCCGCGGCACGGTTCATGACCAGGCCTCCTGGTAGATCAGGGCCTAATCAACGAGGCTGTTACTGCTGGCCGCACATAGTCCAACGTACCAACCACAGCTTGGCTGATCCGGCACTGACTTTAGGTATCTGTCCAGCTCCCTCTTGAAGGTACAGGCTGTGCCTCCAGTCCAGCAAGGTTACAAGGGGGGTGATAGTGACTTCAAGGGTGATAGTGACTCCAAGGGTGATAGTGACTGGCAGGTTATGGGTAACTGGTGATTGGCGATGGTTAATGGAAGATGGGTAGTAGTATATAGCAGGTATTGGTAGTAATATTTATTGGTATGTAATGGGCTGTGGGTACTGAATGGTGAGTGCATGGTGGTGAGTGGTAGTTAACTGGTTAAAAATGGGTGTGTAGTAGATGATGGTACTAGGAATTGGTGGTTAATGTTAGGTAATGGGTGGGTTGTGAACGGTGGATAGTAAAGGGCTGTGGGGGGTTGGATGGTAAAGGGTGGTGGGCTAGTTCTGGGTAGTGGATCATGGAATGTATGTGGTGTGTGTTAGGCTTGGTAGCATGTTGGCAGCACGTGAAGGTGGTTATTGTAAGGCGGTGAGTAGACAGAGGTGGTGGGTGGCATGTGGGTACACAATGGAAACAATAAACCTCTGGGTGAGTGACGGTATGTGAGGAAGAGTAATAGAGGCAGACATCTGCAAGACGCAGTCTCATCTCTGTTCTGTAACTGCAGGCAGGTCCTAGCACATCTTACTTATTGTGAGGAAGATCTTATCCACAGTGAGGACGATCTTACCGATCTTACCTATTATGAAGATATTAACACTGTGAGGAATATATTGTCACTGTGAGGAAGATCTAACCACGGTTTCGAGGGGTCAACGCTTCTCCAGCATGGTCCCAGACTGGTGGCAACAGCGTTCTCACACCAGTGCATTCACCACAGCCAAGCGTATCAGGAACCAACTTGAGGCTCATGTAAAATTCTCCTAGGATGACAGCTAGAATTCTGTTAATCCCCTTCAAGGACGAAGAGGGAGTGTTGAATAGTCTTGGTCCCTTTGTGCCTAATAAGTTATATATAGAGTATTCACTGCAACCTTGCTTTTCATAGGGGATATTTTACACAGTCTGTTATTCCTCTTACTTTCATAAGGAGTGATTTCTCTTTAGGGATTTCATACAAGCCCCTCCAGAATTTTCCAGGTGTAAATTATGATGTATCTTTCTCACCTAAATTTCATGAAGTTAAGACCTCATTTGTTTCACGTAGTACTAAATTTTTACAAGCAGTGAAGATTCTCTGTGCATTCTTCAGCTCTGCAGTCATGCCTACCTTAGAAGCGGCTATTAGAGTACAGTAATATCCCGGTCATAAAAGAATAAGTTACTTGAAGAATATCTTTAGCCTGGCCCCTGGAATATTTAGCGAATATCAGCTGTCTATGTCAGACATAGAGAATAATACCGAGAGCATCTCCTGAGGAATACATCAGCCAAATAACTACTGCAGCATATGGGCTCCTGGCAAACCTAAGAATAGCGTTCCGATACCTCAGTAAGGAATCGTTCAGGACTTGGTACACAGTGCACGTCAGGCCCATATTGCGTGATGGAATATGACTCTATTTTGTTCCCACTGCATAACTACCATGTAGAATAGTATAGCAGTATACTGGTTATGTATCCAATATTGCCATATATAAAAAAAAGGTGTGGGGCGGTACACTATGGAATACGGGCGAGAACTGAGCCTTGCAGAAATGTATTTCTCACTGAGGCAGCCTTTTATTTCCCTCTTTTCACTGTTACTATTTGAATTCTCCGTGTTAGAAAGTTAAATATCCATGCACTCAGATTAAATTGTAAGAAACATCTGTCAATGAATAAATATCCATCTTCTCAGTATTCCAGTATTCCTTTTTCATACATTTCGTGCACTATTACTCTCTCGCTGCAATTGTCAAAACCTTTTACGTACTAGTCTCCTAGTACATCCAAGACTGTCATAATGGTTCAGTATTTACAAACAGAAGGAGCGACTTCCTTCTAAAGCTGTGTTTACCTGGGTTGTACAAGTATTGTGAGTCTTTGTAGTTTGGAGTTTTGCTTCGAAAATTTCCTTCAATGATCTTGATAATGTGGGAGGTTAGAGGAATCATTTTTTTTTTTGTGAATGCTTTACAGTCTCTTTTCTGCAGTAGGGCTATACCAGTGGTTTTTCAGTGACTGTGGGATGACTCTTGTGTCCAGGCTCCTCCAAAGATTATTCAATGCATGAAATAATATCATTCACTTCTTGATCAATGTAGATTTCCATGAGTCTGGGCCTGGAGCAGCGTGCATGGGCATACTATCAATGGCTTTGTCGAAATTAAATTTTGCATCTTATCCCTGAAAAACTCAATTAGACTGATAATTTTTAGACTGATTTATAGTTCAGGGAGCACAGAGTCATAATGAATTTTCAGTACTTCACTTATTTCTTTGTTTTTGTCATCATAACTTCCATCTGTTTGGAGCACAGGTGCAATAGTTTTTTTTTTTTCATATGAGGGAAAAGTATTTAGTATTTCATTCAATTTAATATACGTTTTTTGCTCCCTGTCTCTCCTGGGATTTGTATGAAGTTTTCACTGGAGTGTATTGTTTTCCCATTTCCCAAACAAGTTTTAACTGATTTTTTTCTTCTGAAAGTCTAGGGTCTTCGAGAGGTTCTGTAACTCATCATTGCCTGTAGAGGGAAAACCTCTCTTTTTCTTAATGGAAAAAGACAATACTGCTAGTGAAATTGAGAAGATCCTCTCTATATCCTGGTTCTAATTCATGTTAATCAATTGATCCTCTCAGCATATTACTGTCAGGTCATGGTGTATTTGATCCTAGTTGATGTTTTGAATGTTCTTGGGGAATACACGCTCGTGAGTGACTGTTTTGCTCCTCGAGACCAGTATGCAGGCAGGTCTGAGCATCGATTATACTCCGGTCTGTGTTTGTTTCTATACACCATTATATTCAGCACCAGATCCACATTCTTTGTGAATATAAAGTTAAGGATATTTTTCTACTCTGTTCCACTCTGCTATGTGTTGGATTAAGACGACGTTAATGAAGTCTTAATAGTTCGATTGTGTGAGACAGTTTACTCAGCTGGCTCCTGGATTTCCTGTTTTCTTACCATCTGTGGAACATACATCCACTTTGCATGCATTAAATTGAAGACATCAAATAACAGGATTTTTGAAGCTTAATTATAGAAATTTTCAGTAGTTCGTTTTTTAATTGCTGGGAAGTTGTATCTGGTTGTTTATTAACGAGTATAATCACCAAATTCTCATATTTAATTTTTAATGCCAAAACTTATCATAACTTATCATCACGCAGTCCAAAAGCCCTTCTTGCCTGTTTTTGTGGTCTCTTCCAAGTAGATCGTATCTAGGTATTCATTTCGCGCTGTCTTAATAGTGTTTTAAATGTGCCTTAGTAAAAGATGCAAAAATTTCAATTCAGTATGGAGCGAAAATATTAAATGGTATTTTTTTGTTTTAACAATTTTTGATACCTTGCATATCTGCAAACATTAATGACTGCAACGGTGGTGTAAATATTAGTAAAAACAAAATAAGCCTGACTACTCTCCAATACATCAATAACTTACATCGTATTATTTGTTGTTGTACTGGAGGGGGCCGGGAGGCTTTTTGCTGGTTTTAATATTTACACCAATGATGAACCAACGACAGCAGTCTGCTTCCAGTTTTAACATGACTCCGAGGTGGAGATACTTCCTGATCTTGTCACACCATTCTTTACCCAGTCTTGCACTAAACAGTCTTTGCTGTCCATATTGTTGCAATTATCACGTTTAATATGTCTTTTGCCTGGCTTTACTAGCCACATTCACGCTGAAAACCAGTTGTCATATTGTGACTCAATGAACTGTAACACATGTATGGATATTTCTTGTCGGACTGGTAATGACATGTGTCTTTATGAGAATACTACATTTCTTTAGGTAGTTATACTGACATGTTCCACTTGTTTTTACCAGCTGGTCCCTACTTGCTAATGCCCCCAGCATGGTGCACACACATTCGGATTTTATGTTGGCAGTGATTTATGTGGTATGAATTGAAATGTACTTCCTTCAGCGCTTTCAATTTTACTGTTATTTATTGCTCTTTCTTCTGCAGTAAATACGTTTAATTTTACACAACAGGATTCCTCTGATTTCTTTGGATATAGTATCTAGTAACTTATGTCATTGATTCTTGTGGGCTCGAATACATTTGAATTTGTCCCTTGAAGGAGAGCAAAGGCCACATTCTGTACGTAGTTTTTCCTTCATTCCTGAGTTAAATCAGTGACAAGGTCTCTCTAGCCAACTGTTTCCTCTATGTTTTCATTCTAGTCTATGTTATTAGTGTTCATTTGTACTTGCAAGTCTATTTTCTGTAATGGAGTGGTGTTTATATTACTAACCCAGTGGCTCTTCCGGTTTCATTCTGGTCTCTCACTAACGTAGTTTTGTCGCTAATTTCTTATCCTTCCATACTTTGAGGTAACAATGATTTCTCAATTCACTTGAGAAAGATCTCAATGTTTGTGAGAAAAATGATACTATTTTGAGGAAGACCTTACAATTGTGACTCTTCCCAAAGTGAGGAAAATATTACCACGATGAGAAAGACTTGATCTCTGTGAGGAAGATAACATTAGAAAGAAAATCATATCACTGTGAAAATCATCGTAAATCCTGCGAGGAAGATTATTTCCAGTGTGAGAAAGATACTACCAAAGAGATTATAATATTTTGAAGACAATTTTTCTATAGAGAAGATCTTGCATTTATATGAAAGATCCTATGTATGTAAGATCCTACACTTAGAGGAATATCTTACTACAATGTAGTAAGATACACTTAGAGGAATATCTTACTACAATGTAGTAAGATACACTTAGAGGAATATCTTACTACAATGTAGAAAAGTAAGTAAGTACACTTAGAGGAATATCTTACTACAATGTAGAAAAGTAAGTAAGTACACTTAGAGGAATATCTTACTACAATGTAGAAAAGTAAGTAAGTACACTTAGAGGAATATCTTACTACAATGTAGAAAAGTAAGTAAGTACACTTAGAGGAATATCTTACTACAATGTAGTAAGATACACTTAGAGGAATATCTTACTACAATGTAGAAAAGTAAGTAAGTACACTTAGAGGAATATCTTACTACAATGTAGAAAAGTAAGTAAGTACACTTAGAGGAATATCTTACTACAATGTAGAAAAGTAAGTAAGTACACTTAGAGGAATATCTTACTACAATGTAGAAAAGTAAGTAAGTACACTTAGAGGAATATCTTACTACAATGTAGAAAAGTAAGTAAGTACACTTAGAGGAATATCTTACTACAATATAGAAAAATCAGAAATTCAGTTAACTAGACGTTGAGGACAGTGTATTTCAGCACAGTTCCTGGTAGATCAAGTTACTTCATTAGATGTATATATAGACAACATCTAATTTGGGAAACGGGTGGGTGTTGATCCCACCCACAGGCCAGTGAGTTTTAAGACTGACTTGCCATGGGTTCAGGTCCCATCTGTTCGGTGATTTGCAATCGTGTTATTGCGATTTCTTGAGTCTAGACATCTCTCTAGTGATGTCCTGCCAGCACACGAGAAACTGTGACATCTTGATACCTAATTTTACCTTAAAAACTTCACAACAAGTATGGTCTTTCACGGCTCCGTTAAATACAGTGAAGTGATGTACAAATACCAACTTAATATCTTCAGGAAACCCACTGGTCAGGAAAATATTACTACAGTTAAGATCTTACCACTGTGAAAACGACTAAATAAGATCTAATTACTCTGAGGAAGACGGTACCTCAGGGAGGAATATCTTACCACTGTGAGAATGATCTTACCAATATGAGAAGGATTTTTTTTTACTGAAAAGAATGTATAAAGAGACTGAGGAAGAAAGATCTTGCTACAGTGAGAAAGCACTTACTAGTTTGAGGGAAATTTAACGTGAATGAGGAAAATAATTTTGACGAAGATTCTATAAATGTAATATTTTGACTGAGGAAAAGATTTTGCTACAGTGAGATTTTTTTTTTTTTACTGGGAGGAAGATCAACTTCATTTGAATACAATACACTAAGTTCTACAACGATAAGGAAGCTCTTGTTCTTGGAAGATTGATCTTACTCCTTGAACTAGGGCCAAAGATCTTTCCATTGGCCATTTATCTTACATTAAGGAAAATATCATCACTTTGAGCAAGATTTTACCATACTGAGGAAGATTTTTGCAGTGAGGAACATCTGATCTCTCCAAGAGAATGAACCAGGTTTGAAGATGGCTTTAATCTGGTGAGAGATGTAACAAAACTGAGAGAGAAACGTTACTTCTGGGAGTGAAACATTACTACTGGGAGTGAAACACTACTGGGAATGAAACATTACTACTAGGAGTGAAATATTACTACTGGGAGTGAAACATTACTACTGGCAGAGAATCATTACTACTAGGAGTGAAATATTACTACTGGGAGTGAAACATTACTACTAGGAGTGAAATATTACTACTGGGAGTGAAACATTACTACTGGGAGTGAAACATTACTACTAGGAGTGAAATATTACTACTGGGAGAGAAACATTACTACTGGGAGTGAAACATAACTACTAGGAGTGAAATATTACTACTGGGAGTGAAACACTACTGGGAGTGAAACATTACTACTAGGAGTGAAATATTACTACTGAGAGTGAAACATTACTACTGGGAGAGAAACATTACTACTGGGAGTGAAACATTACTACTAGGAGTGAAATATTACTACTGGGAGTGAAACATTACTACTGGGAGAGAAACATTACTACTGGGAGTGAAACATTACTACTAGGAGTGAAATATTACTACTGGGAGTGAAACACTACTGGGAGTGAAACATTACTACTGGGAGTGAAACATTACTACTAGGAGTGCAATATTACTACTGGGAGTGAAACATTACTACTGGGAGAGAAACATTACTACTGGGAGTGAAACACTACTGGGAGTGAAACATTACTACTGGGAGTGAAACATTACTACTAGGAGTGAAATATTACTACTGGGAGTGAAACATTACTACTGGGAGAGAAACATTACTACTGGGAGTGAAACATTACTACTGGGAGAGAAACATTACTACTGGGAATGAAACATTACTACTGGGAGTGAAATATTACTACTGGGAGTGAAACATTACTACTGGGAGTGAAAAATTACTACTGGGAGTGAAACATTACTACTGGGAGAGAAACATTACTACTGGGAGTGAAACATTACTAGTGGGAGTGAAACATTACTACTGGGAGAGAAACATTACTACTGGGAGTGAAACATTACTACTGGGAGTGAAACATTACTACTGGGAGTGAAAAATTACTACTGGGAGTGAAACATTACTACTGGGAGTGAAACATTACTACTGGGAGTGAAACATTACTACTGGGAGTGAAACATTACTACTGGGAGTGAAACATTACTACTGGGAGTGAAACATTACTACTTGAAGTGAAACATTACTACTGGGAGTGAAACATTACTACTGGGAGTGAAACATTACTACTGGGAGTGAAACATTACTACTGGGAATGAAACATTACTACTGGGAGTGAAACATTACTACTGGGAGTGAAACATTACTACATGAAGTGAAACATTACTACTTGAAGTGAAACAATACTACTGGGAGTGAAACATTACTACTGGGAGTGAAACATTACTACTAGGAGTGAAACATTACTACTGGGAGTGAAACATTACTACTGGGAGTGAAACATTACTACTGGGAGAGAAACATTACTACTGGGAGAGAAACATTACTACTGGGAATGAAACATTACTACTGGGAGTGAAACATTACTACTGGGAGAGAAACATTACTACTGGGAGAGAAACATTACTACTGGGAATGAAACATTACTACTGGGAGTGAAACATTACTACTGGGAGAGAAACATTACTACTGGGAGTGAAACATTACTACTGGGAGAGAAACATTACTACTGGGAATGAAACATTACTACTGGGAGTGAAACATTACTACTGGGAGAGAAACATTACTACTGGGAGAGAAACATTACTACTGGGAATGAAACATTACTACTGGGAGAGAAACATTACTACTGGGAATGAAACATTACTACTGGGAGTGAAACATTACTACTGGGAGAGAAACATTACTACTGGGAGTGAAACATTACTATTGGGAGAGAAACATCACTACTGAGAGTGAAACATTACTGCTGGGAGTGAAACATTACTACTGGGAGTGAAACATTACTACTGGGAGTGAAACATTACTACTGGGAGTGAAACATTACTACTGGGAGTGAAACATTACTACTGGGAGTGAAACATTACTACTGGGAGTGAAATATTACTACTGGGAGTGAAACATTACTACTGAGAGTGAAACATTACTACTGGGAGTGAAACATCACTACTGAGAGTGAAACATTACTGCTGGGAATGAAACATTACTACTGGGAGTGAAACATTACTACTGGAAGTGAAACATTACTACTGGGAGTGAAACATTACTACTGGGAGTGAAACATTACTCCTGGGAGTGAAACATTACTACTGGGAGAGAAACATTACTACTGGGAGTGAAACATTACTACTGGGAGTGAAACATTACTACTGGGAGAGAAACATTACTACTGGGAGTGAAACATTACTACTGGGAGTGAAACATTACTACTGGGAGTGAAACATTACTACTGGGAGTGAAACATTACTACTGGGAGTGAAACATTACTACTGGGAGTGAAACATTACTACTGGGAGTGAAACATTACTACTGGGAGAGAAACATTACTACTGGGAGAGAAACATTACTACTGGGAGTGAAACATTACTACTGGGAGTGAAACATTACTACTGGGAGTGAAACATTACTACTGGGAGTGAAACATTACTACTGGGAGTGAAACATTACTACTGGGAGTGAAACATTACTATTGGGAGAGAAACATTACCACTGGGAGTGAAACATTACTACTGGGAGTGAAACATTACTCCTGGGAGTGAAACATTACTACTGGGAGTGAAACATTACTACTGGGAGTGAAACATTACTACTGGGAGTGAAACATTACTAATGGGAGTGAAACATTACTACTGGGAGTGAAACATTACTCCTGGGAGTGAAACATTACGACTGGGAGTGAAACATTACTACTGGGAGTGAAACATTACTACTGGGAGTGAAACATTATTACTGGGAGTGAAACGTTACTACTGAGAGTGAAACATTACTACTGGGAGTGAAACATTACTACTGGGAGAGAAACATTACTACTGGGAGTGAAACATTACTACTGGGAGTGAAACATTACTACTGGGAGAGAAACATTACTACTGGGAGTGAAACATTACTACTGGGAGTGAAACATTACTACCGGGAGAGAAACATTACTACTGGGAGTGAAACATTATTACTGGGATTGAAACGTTACTACTGGGAGTGAAACATTACTACTGGGAGTGAAACATTACTACTGGGAGTGAAACATTACTACTGGGAGTGAAACATTACTACTGGGAGTGAAACATTACTACTGGGAGTGAAACATTACTACTGGGAGTGAAACATTACTACTGGGAGTGAAACATTATTACTGGGAGTGAAACATTACTACTGGGAGTGAAACATTAGTACTGGGAGTGAAACATTACTACTGTGAGAGAAACATTACTACTGGGAGTGAAACATTACTACTGGGAGTGAAACATTACTACTGGGAGTGAAACATTACTACTGGGAGTGAAACATTATTACTTGGAGTGAAACATTACTACTGGGAGTGAAACATTACTACTGGGAGTGAAACATTATTACTGGGAGTGAAACATTACTACTGGGAGTGAAACATTACTACTGGGAGTGAAACATTGTTAGGTAAGACACATATGCAACAGTTAGGTATCTTTATTTTGAAACGTTTCGCCTACACAGTAGGCTTCTTCAGTCGAGTACAGAAAAGTTGATAGAAGCAGAAGATACTTGAAGACGATGTAATCAGTCCATCACCCTTAAAGTTTTGTGTCCATGTATTCTTTGTAATGGCTTGATAAAGCTCCTGGAGAGCGAAACGTTGCCACAATAAATGTCACATTAGACGTAACATTACAACAGTAAAGATACGCAACTGTTGCACATGTCTCAGTCATCAACCTTTACGTATTTTATACCATTTTTATCACCAAATTTATGAATATAGTAGTTTAAAACGTTGTTATTGTTGGAATCTGTGCAATAACTCGAGAATACCTCTTCTGTTAAGCTTCAAATTTTTACCACTGACAGAAAGGTTCGTTCTTTTTCATGGTATAAATCTCATTTTGCTAATTTTTATTTAGTGAAATTTATTTATATTCAATAACTAAAGAGTACTACTTCTGACCGGTTTCAGAATATTAACTGTGATACAGTCTATAAGAAGGATAATACTCATAAGTCTAGTCTGAGTACGTATAAATTTAAAATTTTACTTAAATTTAAAAAAAAAAAAAAAGCCACATTTTGGGTTGGTTGGAATCACATTGATTAGTGAGGAATGATATGATGATCATCTTCAAGCTTTTACCATTGGTAGGCTTTATTAAAATAAAGCTTGAATCTCACTTTAAGCTTTGAAATTTTTACTTTACCAATGATCATCTTCAAGCTTTTACCATTGGTAGGCTTTATTAAAATATAGCTTGAATCTCACTTTAAGCTTTGAAATTTTTACTTTACCAATGATCATCTTCAAGCTTTTACCATTGGTAGGCTTTATTAAAATATAGCTTGAATCTCACTTTAAGCTTTGAAATTTTTACTTTACCAATGATCATCTTCAAGCTTTTACCATTGGTAGGCTTTATTAAAATAAAGCTTGAATCTCACTTTAAGCTGTGAAATTTTTACTTTACCAATTATATTAAATAAAAAATGTTTCCCTTGTAATAATATTAATTGTGATCGGCTTCAAGAAGTAAACGCTGATAAGTCTTGACTTATTTTATTAATTGATTTTATTAATTCTGGATTCTTTGTGTTAGCCAGTTTGCTATTTTTTTTAGCTAATTATATCAAACTCAATATTGTTTGAAAAAAAAAATTCTTATTGGACTGCAGAGAATTTTTTAGGATTATAACTGGATTAAAGAGAATTTTAAAGAATATGAGTGGAAAAAGTTGAAGTTTTACGAGGGTAGACTTACCAGTTTTTGGGACCTTATAAGGGAAAAAATGTTCTTTTCTCTCTCCAAAACTTTCGTTTATCACTGGAAGACGCTTTATTGGATCAGCTTCAAAATTTGAACGCTGATATCTTGGGCAAAATTCATTTGTAACATTGACCTATGGTCAATGTTACAAATGTCATTCCTATCTTTTTCCCTCATGGAAGGTTCCTTGATGTTGGTGAGGGGCTCTTGATTTAGGGAATTGGATCTGTGCTCCAGTTCCCCGAATTAAGCCTGAATGCCTTCCACATCCCCCCTCCCCTGGGCGCTGTATAATCCTACGGGTTTAGCGCTTCCCCCTTGATTATAATAATAATAATTCCTATCTTTTGCTTCCTTGTGACAACTGGAGAAAACATCCTTCGATCTGCTTCAAAATATCAACACTCGCGTATCCTACTTAGGTATTGTGTGATGCTGGAAGTGTTAATGGTGTATGTAGGTGCCATTTTGCTACTTTTAATATGTAATGTTAAAATAATGTAATACTATACAATATTACATTATTTTGCGTTGATACTGTAAAGGGTTCTTTTTGTACATACGGAACTGGTCTTGTTTTCCCTTTGGACCAGAATCTGAATGACAGATATAATGTTTGTCTTGGATGATGACCCACAGCTGGAGCTTTTGGTCATCTGACCAAGGACTTCCGCTACCAGATTTGAATGCCTTCCATTTCACAAGAGGTATATGGCTCATGAGTGTTTAGCGATTTCTTCTGACTAGAATAAAACATTTGTGAACATCAATCTTTAATGTATGATGCATGGTATGAAATGTATGATGCATCATCCAACAGTCATAGTAATGAAGGAGATGACGAGGGCATCACCCAGCAATCATAGTAATGAAGGAGATAGCGAGGGTGTTATCTTTCAGTCATAACTTGTATATAACTGTTTTTATCACCGTACACCAGCAGTCCTCCTCATCTCATTGCCTTCTCAGACTAATTTATTACCTTAGAACAAATACTGGACGATGGTTCAGCTGTGCATCTTCCTCAAGTGATTGCTGATATATTTGCATCAAATGTTTTTGTATTTATTTATTTGTGTTTACGTACTGAGTATTTTTGTCGTCGTATCCAGTTCTTATGTTTCCCTCTTAACTTTCGGCTGTCTTGATGTTATTTATCTCCCGCTTCTATGTTCAGTTCACTTTCTTATTCTGGCTTAAAGATGCAAATGTGTTTCATAACGCTAATATTATTCACATGAAAAATCAGTTGCAACTGTGTTCTCTTCTGACTATTCATTCGGTGTTGAATCTGTCCTCGGTCTCAACTTTCTATTACCAAGAATACCTTGACCGTGTTGATTCGTCTCCCTTATTTTACGCTTTTACCTAAGTTCTTAAGTCTTTGTTGAAGCATTTTTCCCGGCACCGGTACCAACCTGGTAGAGAACTACATCTCTCTAGAGAACCGGAAGAGAACCTTTATTCTGTGCGGCGAGGGCTGTATGAGCTGTAAAATATTGGGTACTGCTAGAAAACGACGTTTCAGCTGCATTGTAAACATAATTCCAGTCATGATGGAAGCCCACAACAGTAATGTTTCGTATACCTCTCCAGTTTAGTTTAGTTAAAGGGACGTTGTCAGAATACCTTGAGGAATATTACATAATATTACTATTTCATAAAACGCCAGACGAATCAGCAAGCATATACGCACGATGTAAGGAAAGTGAGGTCAGGTCAGACGCTTTGGTTCAAGAATAATTTGACCGTCATTTAAAATTAAATTCTGTCTAAAAATTTGTCTTATACTGCTGTACACTAACTGCCTAGTTCAAGGCAGGCGACTGATTTTTCAGTCCTTGATGGCATCTTCAACCTTCATGTTCAGGGAAGTTATTTGATCTGTGTGGCTGGCTATGACTGCTTGGAGGGTCTTGCCAAAATCAATCATGCCTGTTGATGTTAGCTGTTGTTCAAGGCCTTTGATCTTATTCTCAAAGTGAACTAACTTAGTTTCATGGTTTGTTATTGTTGTATATAATATTTCTAGCATGTGTATGATAGCATCATTTGTGCTTTTATTATTCCTGAATCCAAACTGACAAGGGTTTAATATGATGTGTGAGACGAGGTAGGAATAGATCCGTTTATGAATTAATTTTTCAAAGATTTTAGAGAGCAGAGGTAAGTTAGATATTGGTCTATAGTTATTCAAGTCAGCTTGGTCACCTCCTTTATGGATCGGGGTGACCCTCGCTATTTTGAGGATTGTTGGGAAGGTAGAAATGGATTTGTTAAAGAGTGTTGCAATAATTGGTGACAATACTTGAGAATCTTTTTTGTATATAAAAGCACGCAAGTTGTTTATGTCTCCTGCCTTGTTTTTAAGGGTGTTGATGATGAGTGAGACTTCTGGTGGGTTGGTTGGAGCTAGGAATAGTGTATTTGGGTAGGTACCTATGAGGTAGTCTGATGGACGGATTCAGGGATAATAAAAGCACAAATGATGCTATCATTCACATGCTAGAACTAATATATACAACAATAACAAACCATGAATCTAAGTTAGTTCACCTTGAGAATATGATCAACAGCCTTAAACAACAGCTAACATCAACAGGCATGACTGATTTTGGCAAGACCCTCCAAGCAGTCATAGCCAGCCACACAGATCAAATAACTTCCCTAAACACGAAGGTTGAAGATGCCGTCAAGGACTGGAAAATCAACATGGAAACCCAACTGAATAAATATTTTGCTTACCAAGATGATAAAACACATCATACACATGCTGGAACTAATATATACCGCACTCGAAAAGAAAGAAGTCCCGCCGGGCATTTTCAGTGATTTACGTAAAGCTTTTGATACAGTCGAACATGAACTGCTGTACTCTAAATTAACGCACGATGGTATCAGAGGCCACTCCCTCAATTACCTAAAGTCATACCTTAGTAACAGAACTCAATATGTGTATGCAAATGGTGCAAATTCTTCCACACAACCAATCACAGTAGGAGTCCCACAAGGTAGTGTCCATGGACCACTCCTCTTTCTCATCTACATCAGTGATCTACCGAATGCATCACAGCTACTCAAACCCATATTATTTACAGATGACACTACATACGTCTTCTCCCACCCAAACCCAGTCATACTTGCTAACACTGTCAATGCCGAATTACAGAAAATACCTGCCTGGATGATGACTAATAAACTTAGCCTGAATACTGATAAAACCTACTTCATTCACTTTGGAAACAAAGCTGCAATTTTTCCACTTAACATAAGGCTAAATGGATCACCAGTCACAAGACTTGCAGAGGGAAAATTCCTAGGTATCCACCTTGACAGTAGCCTTAAGTTCCGGACACATATACAACAAATCACCAAGAAAATCTCTAAGACTGTAGGCATACTATCCAAGATACGGTACTACGTTCCACAATCAGCTCTCCTGGAACTGTACCGTTCACTCATATACCCTTATCTCACATATGGAATTTGTGCATGGGGATCAACAACATTAAATCACCTAAGACCTCTAATAACCCAGCAAAAGGCAGCAGTCAGAATGATAACAAATTCCCACTCCCGACAGCATACTCCACCAATTTTCAAAAGTCTAAATCTGCTCACCATTATGAACATCCATACTTATTCATGTACCTACTACATAAATAGAACAATACATGCAAATATAAACCCTCCACTCAAACTTCTCCTCACCAACCTTAACAGGACACATGACCATAACACAAGACACAGATCTCTTTTTGATGTACCCCGTGTTCATATCACACTGTGTAAAAATTCTATGCGCATAAAGGGCCCCAAAATATGGAATTCATTACCAGAAGATACTGAAGTAACCCGGTTTGAAAATCAATTTAAGACTTCTCAAAAGCCACTTAATCACCCTAGACAAATTGCTGAATACTCACTACTCACATTCTCAATACATATTCCCATATCATAATTTCAACAATTACTTTTGAACCTTTTATCCATTGTCGACAGGAATATAATTGAATCATTGTTACACAAAAAACATTTTTGAATATATGAATATATCTTTTGTCTTATATAAATTGGATTCACTTATAATTAATAATCTACTGTACAACTGTGATATAATTAATAGTCTACTGTACAACTATGATATAATTCTTAGTGTTAAGTAGCCAGTAAGTCAATAATGTTAAGTTTGCCCATAATACCTAAGCATAATAGAGGCTGTCTTTGCATTGCAACCCATTATTGTAAATACATAATCTCAATGTACTATTTGCAAAGACAAATAAAATAAATAAATAAGTTTACAATAACTTAATTAACAAACACAATGAAATATATTTTTTTCGTTTGGTTCAAAATGATTTTTGCGAAATTATTCCATACACAAATTTTTGCTTGCCTTATTCGGCAAGAAATGCGAAGCTATTTAAGCCAAAATCTCAAGTTTCACCTACCTATAGCTGTTTTACATGATGTTACGATTGGAGAAGTTCCTTTTCTGTCTCATAAACAACCTGGATAACATGTATATCTTGGTACTTCTACTTACACTTAGGTCACACTACATATGCATGCACATGAATAAATATGGGGAAGTAGAAAAGATTCTTTAATACATAAGCCATGCGTGTCGTTGGAAGCGACTAAAATGCCGGGAGCAATGGGCTAGTAACCCCTTCTCCTGTAGAAAATACTGAGATTTTTTAATGTGCATGGATGTAGTGCGTATGATAAGAAAGAGATGATTGCTAATGTTATGAACGAAAGGCAGTTGAAAAGCGAAACAAAGCTTTACGGTGAGTTTCAGGGGGGAGAAATAAATGGTATTAAGTCGGGAATATCTGAGAGAGTTAGAGCTAAGGAAGGGTTGTAATAATGTTGAAGGATCAGTTATGGAAGGAGAAGAGCGAATATAAATGTATAAATTCAAGGATTATGTGGATTGAAATAAGGGTCGAATGCGAAAAGTGGGCCATAATAAGTGTGCATGTACCTGGAGAAGAGACGAGTGTAGAAGAGAGTGAGATATTTTGGGAGATGTAAAGCGTGTGTGTAGGAACATTAGAACCAAGTGAGAGAGTAATTGTGGTAGGGGACCTAAATGCTAAAGTAGGAGAAACATTTAGATAGGGGTGGTAGGTAAGTTTGGGGTGCCAGGTGTAAATGATAATGGGGAACCTTTCATTGAACTTTGTATAGCAAGGGGTTTGGTTGTAGGTAATACATATTTTAAGAAAAAACATAAATAAGTGTACAAGATATTATGTAGGGCGTAATGACAGTAGTTTGTAGGACTTAGTATTGGTAAATAAAAGACTGTTAGGTAGACTCCAGGATGTACATGTTTATAGAGGGGCCACAGACATATCAGATCACATTTTAGTTGTAGCTACAGTGAGAATAAAAGGTTGATGGGATACAAGGAAAATGGAAGCAGCAAGAGAGGAGTGAAGGTTTTTAAACTGGAGGAGGAGGCAGTTAGGGTCAGATATAAACAACTATTGGAGGATAGATGGGCTAATGAGAACAAAGGCAATGGGGTTGAAGAGGTATGGGGTAGATTTCAAAATGTAGTGTTTGAGTGTTCAGAACAAGTTTATAACTACAGGATAGTGGGTGCGGGAGGGAAGAAGAGCAATTGGTGGAATGATGATGTAAAGAGTAGTAAGAAACAAAAAGATAGCATATGAAACGTTTTTACGAAATAGAAGTGATGCAAGGAGAGAGGAGTGTATGGAGAGAAAAAGAGATGTTAAGAGAGTGGTGAAGCAAAGTAAAAAGAGAGCAAATGAGAAAGTAGATGAGGTGTTATCAACAAATTTTGTTGAAAATATGAAAAAGTTTTGGAATAAAATTAAGAAGTTGAGAGACCATAGGGAACAAATGGGTTTGATAGTTAAAAATAGGAGAGGAGAGTTATTAAATGGAGAGGTAGAGGTATTGGGAAGATGGAGGGAATATTTTGAGGAACTGTTAAATGTTGATGAAGATACGGAAGCTGTGATTTCAGGTATAGGGCAAGGAGGAATAACATCTTGTAGGAGTGAGGAAGAGCCAGTTGTGAGTGTGGGGGAAGTTCGTCAGTGGGTAGAATGAAAGGGAGTAAGGCAGCTGGGATTGATGGGATACAGATAGAAATGTTAACAGCAGGTGGGGATATAGTTTTGGAGTGGCTGGTGCTTTTATTTAATAAATGTATGGAAGAGGGTAACGTACCTAGGGATTGGCAGAACATGTATAGTTCCTTTGTATAAAGGCAAAGTGGAGAAATGAGAGTGCAAAAATTATTGGGGAATATGTCTGTTGAATATACTTGGTAAAATGCATGGCAGAGTTATCATTGAAAGAATTAAGAGTAAGACGGAGAGCAGGATAGCAGATGAACAAGGAGGTTTTAGGAAGGGTAGGGAGTGTGAAGACCAAATGTTTACAATGAAACATATACATGAACAGCATTTCGATAAGGATAAAAAGGTTTTTGTGGCATTTATAGATTTGGAAAAGTCGTATGACAAAGTGGATAGGGGGCAATGTGGCAGATGTTGCAAGTGTATGGAAGAGGTTGGTAGGTTACTGAAAGCAGTGAAGAGTTTTATGAGGATAGTGAGGCTCAGGTTAATGTAGGAGAGAGTTAGACTATTTTCCAGTAAAAGTAAGCCTTGGAGAAGGATGTGTGACGTCATCATGCCTGTTCAATATATTTATAGATTGGGTTGTAAGAGAAGTGAATGCTCGGGAGTTGGTGAGAGGTGTGAGATTAAAAGATAAAGAATTTAACAGAAAGTGGGAGTTATCACAGTTGCTCTTCGCCGATGAAACTGTGGTTTTGGGAGAGTCTGAAAAGAAGTTGCACAGGTTGGTATATGAGTTTGGTAGGGTATGTAAAAGCAGAAAATTAAAAGTGAACATGGGAAAGAGTAAGGTGATGAGGATAAATAAATTAGGTAACGGAAGGTTGGATATCAAATTGGAGGGAGAGAGTATGGAGAATGTGAATGTAATCAGATATTTATGAGTTGACAAGTCAGCAGATGGGTTTATGAAAGATGAGGTGAACCATAGAATTGATGAGGTGAACAAAGGTGAGTGGTACACTTAGGAGTCTTTGGAGACAAAGAACTTTGTCCATGGAAGCAAAGACGGGAATATGTAAGAGTATAGTTATACCAACACTCTTATATGGGTGTGAGGCATGGGAGGTGAATGTTGCAACAAGGAGAAGGCTGGAGGCAGTGATATCGTCTGAGGGCAATTTCAGTAGTGAATTTTATGCAGAGAATTCGTAGTTTGGAAATAAGGTGGAGGTGTGGTATTGCTAAAACTACTATCCAGATGGCTAAGAAGGGGTTGTTGATGTGGTTCGGACATGTAGAGAGGATGGAACAAAATAGGATGACTTCGAGAGTGTATGTATCTAGAGTGGGCAGAAGGCACGGTAGGAGTCAGCCTAGTAAAGGTTGGAGGGGGTACAGGAGGTTTTGTGTGAGAAGGGCTTGGTGTTCCGGCAAGCATGCGTGAGCGTGTTGGGGTGAATGCAGACAAATGGTTTCTAGGACTTGACGTGCTGTTGGAGTGTGAGCAACGTAACATTTATGAAGGGATTTAGAAACCCGGCAGGCCGGACTTTACTTCTGGAGAGGGATAGTACAGTGCCAGCACTCTGAAGGCGGGGTGTTCATAACGCAGTTTTCTTGTGTAATGTAAGCGCACCTCTGGCAGATCAGTGCTGGAGTGAATGATGAAAGTTTTTCTTTTCCGGGCTACCCTACCTTGGTGGAAGACAGTCCATGTGTTATATATATATATATATATATATATATATATATATATATATATATATATTATATATATATATATATATATATATATATATATATATATATATATTATATATATATATATATATATATATATATATATATATATATATATATATATATATATATATATATATATATATATGCAACAAGATCACAGTGAAAAAGGTGATTTCAGAATATGCAAAACAACCACTCTGAAAGAATAGAGAAATTCCAAGCACTTCCGTGATTACTCACATTATCAAGGAACTATGAAAGTAAAGCATCCAAGGAAGGTACATAAGGGGGTCTGGCCAACACCTCACTATCAGATCCCACAACGGTTAAACACCTGACGCGCGCCGGCCCAACTGGACAGGTCCTTTGCACAACCACCAACAAACTATTCTACCCAAGAAAATTTTTAAAATTATTATTTGTCCAGTGTATTATTAAATTCTTCCCAAATTCCATTAATTATAAATGGATCTAATTTATATAAACCAAAGGAAATATTCATATTATTGTCAAAACTGCTTTTTATGAAACATGATTCAATTATATTCCTGTCGACCATGGACTTGCTTGGTACTACTTTCTCAACTTTCTGAAAATCAATTGGATGGTTAAAATCTCTTACATGAATAAATAGAGCATTGGAATCTTGTCCAGTTCAAATGCTATATTTATGTTGTTTTAATCTTAGTTCGAGATTTTTACCAGTTTGACCGTAATAAACTTTATCGCAAATTTTACAAGGAATCTTATAGACACATCCTTCAGTATTTTGGAGGGAATTCTTTATCAAAAGTTTTTTTTACTGTATCAAGATTTTTGAATACAACTTTAATATTAAAAGTCTTAAGAAGAGAAGGCATATCAACCAAGTTTTCATGGTAAGGGAGAACCAACATATTTTTAGTTGAATAAGGCTGGTTTTCCCTTTTTGGATTGTAAAAAGTATTTCTAGCAACTTTAAAAGATTTATCAATTACATTTCTTGGGTATTTTAAATCATTACCTATTTCATAAATTTTGGATATTTCCTCATCTATGAACTCAGGACTACAAATTCATAAAGCTCTCAAAAACATTGATGAGAAAACAGACAGTTTGACTCTATCTTGATGCGAGGAATAATAGTGGACATAGGAACAGTTATTTGTAGGTTTTCTGTAAATTTTAAATTTGAATTCATTATTACCCTTAATAATTAAAACATCTAGAAAAGGCAATGAGTTATTTTCTTCAAACTCAACAGTAACGTTTATAGAATGGGCTAAGCTATTTAATTTTCCAAGAAAATGGTGTATATCTACATTTTTGGGCATAAGACACAAAATATCATCAACATATCTGAACCATTTAGCTCTATTAGGGAGGATTGTGTTAAGCAACCTTGTTTCAAAAAATTCCATGTATAGGTTACTAAGAACAGGTGAAAGAGGGTTTCCCATTGCCATACCAAACTTCTGAGTGTAAAACTTACCATTAAATACAAATTTTGCATCAACAATGCAAAGTTTAATAAGTTTAATGATAGTAGGAACTGGCAATGGTAAATCATAGTTAATGAGTTCTTCAGATAAGAAACTTAAATCATCAACAGGAACTTTTGTAAACAAGGAAGTAACATCAAAACTAACCATGTTAAAATCATTTAAGTCTGTCAAGGAGCTTAATTTATCAACTAAGTCTATGTTGTTTTTAACATTAAAGTTAGAAATTTTCCCAACAATAGGGTTCAAAATATCAACAAGCCATTTGCATAATTTATATGAAACTGACCCTATGGAGCTAATAATTGGTCTGACTGGATTCCCTGGTTTGTGTGTTTTTATTAGTCCATACATGTAAGGTAAAGATGGATTAGTGGAAGTAAATTGTTTGACTAATTCATCTTTGCCTTTCAGTAGAAGTTTTATTGTTTTATTGAAATTGCTGTTAACGGTTTCTATGGGATTTTTCCTAAGTTTCGAATAGGTTTCAGTATCATCTAAGAGATTATTAATTTTTTCTTGGCAATCATTTTCTTTCATAATTACTATTGCATTTATTTTGTTTGCTTTAGTAAGGCAGAAATTTTTATTGTTATTAAGTGTATCATAAGACTTAAAGAATCTTTGAGGGCAATTGGGAATGTTTGGTTTTAACATAGAGCTATATACCATTCCTTTACTAATATTAATTTCATCAGAGGTTAAATCAGAAAATTTTTCAAAGTTACAAAAGGCTTTTGCAATTTCAACATTATTAAGTATGTTGGATCATTGCTATAATAAACTCAGAAGAATTTGTAACGAACTCAAAAACAAACTACAAAGAAAATTAGACATTTTAATTGAAAATAGTGATTGGACAAAGCATGCTAATAACAACTTTGTAATTAACTTATCAGATGAAATTTTAGACAAACATACAACTGCTGCTCTAGGTTTTGGCCTAAGTTTTGCAACTTCAAAAGAACTTAATAATGTTGAAATTGCAAAAGCCTTTTGTAACTTTGAAAAATTTTCTGATTTATCCTCTGATGAAATTAATATTAGTAAAGGAATGGTATATAGCTCTATGTTAAAACCAAACATTCCCAATTGCCCTCAAAGATCCTTTAAGTCTTATGATACACTTAATAACAATAAAAATTTGCGCCTTACTAAAGCAGACAAAATAAATGCAATAGTAATTATGAAAGAAAATGATTACCAAGAAAAAATAAATAATCTCTTAGATGATACTGAAACCTATTCGAAACTTAGGAAAAATCCCCTAGAAACCGTTAACAGCAATTTGAATAAAACAATAAAACTTCTACTGAAAGGCAAAGATGAATTAGTCAAACAATTTACTTCCACTAATCCATCTTTACCTTACATGTATGGACTAATAAAAACACACAAACCAGGGAATCCAGTCAGACCAATTATTAGCTCCATAGGGTCAGTTTCATATAAATTATCCAAATGGCTTGTTGATATTTTGAACCCTATTGTTGGCAAAATTTCTAACTTTAATGTTAAAAACAACATAGACTTAGTTGATAAATTAAGCTCCTTGACAGACTTAAATGATTTTAACATGGTTAGTTTTGATGTTATTTCCTTGTTTACAAAAGTTCCTGTTGATGATTTATTAAGTTTCTTATCTGACGAACTCGTTAACTATGATTTACCATTGCCAGTTCCTACTATCATTAAACTTATTAAACTTTGCATTGTTGATGCAAAATTTGTATTTAATGATAAGTTTTACACTCAGAAGTTTGGTATGGCAATGGGAAATCCTCTTTCACCTGTTCTTAGTAACCTATACATGGAATTTTTTGAAACAAGATTGCTTAACACAATCCTCCCTAATAGAGCTAAATGGTTCAGATATGTTGATGATATTTTGTGTTTTATACCCAAAAATGTAGATATACACCATTTCCTTGGAAAATTAAATAGCTTAGCCCATTCCATAAACTTTACTGTTGAGTTTGAAGAAAATAACTCATTACCTTTTCTAGATGTTTTAATTATTAAGAGTAATAATGAATTCAAATTTAAAATTACAGAAAACCTACAAATAACTGTTCCTGTGTCCACTCTTATTCTTCGCATCAAGATAGAGTCAAACTGTCTGTTTTCTCATCAATGTTTTTGAGAGCTTTACGAATTTATAGTCCTGAGTTCATAGATGAGGAAATATCCAAAATTTATGAAATAGGTAATGATTTAAAATACCCAAGAAATGTAATTGATAAATCTTTTAAAGTTGCTAGAAATACTTTTTACAATCCAAAAAGGGACAACCAGCCTTATTCAACTAAAAATATGTTGGTTCTCCCTTACCATGAAAACTTGGTTGATATGCCTTCTCTTCTTAAGACTTTTAATATTAAAGTTGTATTCAAAAATCTTGATACAGTAAAAAAACTTTTGATAAAGAATTCCCCCCAAAATGCTGATGGATGTGTCTATAAGATTCCTTGTAAAATTTGCGATAAAGTTTATTACGGTCAAACTGGTAAAAATCTCGAACTAAGATTAAAACAACATAAATATAGCATTAGAACTGGACAAGATTCCAATGCTCTATTTATTCATGTAAGAGATTTTAACCATCCAATTGATTTTCAAAAAGTTGAGAAAGCAGAATCAAGCAAGTCCATGGTCGACAGGAATATAATTGAATCATGTTTCATAAAAAGCAGTTTTGACAATAATATGAATATTTCATTTGGTTTATATAAATTAGATCCATTTATAATTAATAGAATTTGGGAAGAATTTAATAATACACTGGACAATAATAATTTTAAAAATTTTCTTGGGTAGAATAGTTTGTTGGTGGTTGTGCAAAAGACCTGTCCAGTTGGGCCGGCTCGCGTCAGGTGTTTAACCGTTGTGGGATCTGATAGTGAGGTGCTGGCCAGACCCCCTTATATACCTTCCTTGGATGCTTTACTTTCATAGTTCCTTGATAATGTGAGCAGTCACGAAAGTGCTTGGAATTTCTCTATTCTTTCAGAGTGGTTGTTTTGCATATATATATATATATATATATATATATATATATATATATATATATATATATATATATATATATATATATATATATATATATATATATATATATATTTTCCTTGAAGCCTTTTTATCCACTTCTCCGAGGCTATGGGTCCCAGAATTTACACCAGAGGTGGACCCCATCCTATATATATATATATATATATATATATATATATATATATATATATATATATATATATATATATATATATATATATGCAAAACAACCACTCTGAAAGAATAGAGAAATTCCAAGCGCTTTCGTGACTACTCACATTATCAAGGAACTATGAAAGTAAAGCATCTGCTGGCCAGACCCCTTATATAGCTTCCTTGGATGCTTTACTTTCATAGTTCCTTGATAATGTGAGTAGTCACGAAAGCGCTTGGAATTTCTCTATTCTTTCAGAGTGGTTGTTTTGCATATATATATATATATATATATATATATATATATATATATATATATATATATATATATATATATATATATATATATATATATATATATATATATATATATATATATATATATATATATATATATATATATATATGTAATATATAATATATATATATATATATATATATATATATATATATTTATTTTATTATCACACCGGCCGATTCCCACCAAGGCAGGGTGGCCCGAAAAAGAAAAACTTTCACCATCATTCACTCCATCACTGTCTTGCCAGAAGGGTGCTTTACACTACAGTTTTTAAACTGCAACATTAACACCCCTCCTTCAGAGTGCAGGCACTGTACTTCCCATCTCCAGGACTCAAGTCCGGCCTGCCGGTTTCCCTGAATCCCTTCATAAATGTTACTTTGCTCACACTCCAACAGCACGTCAAGTATTAAAAACCATTTGTCTCCATTCACTCCTATCAAACACGCTCACGCATGCCTGCTGGAAGTCCAAGCCCCTCGCACACAAAACCTCCTTTACCCCCTCCCTCCAACCCTTCCTAGGCCGACCCCTACCCCGCCTTCCTTCCACTACAGACTGATACAGCTCTTGAAGTCATTCTGTTTCGCTCCATTCTCTCTACATGTCCGAACCACCTCAACAACCCTTCCTCAGCCCTCTGGACAACAGTTTTGGTAATCCCGCACCTCCTCCTAACTTCCAAACTACGAATTCTCTGCATTATATTCACACCACACATTGCCCTCAGACATGACATCTCCACTGCCTCCAGCCTTCTCCTCGCTGCAACATTCATCACCCACGCTTCACACCCATATAAGAGCGTTGGTAAAACTATACTCTCATACATTCCCCTCTTTGCCTCCAAGGACAAAGTTCTTTGTCTCCACAGACTCCTAAGTGCACCACTCACTCTTTTTCCCTCATCAATTCTATGATTCACCTCATCTTTCATAGACCCATCCGCTGACACGTCCACTCCCAAATATCTGAATACGTTCACCTCCTCCATACTCTCTCCCTCCAATCTGATATTCAATCTTTCATCACCTAATCTTTTTGTTATCCTCATAACCTTACTCTTTCCTGTATTCACCTTTAATTTTCTTCTTTTGCACACCCTACCAAATTCATCCACCAATCTCTGCAACTTCTCTTCAGAATCTCCCAAGAGCACAGTGTCATCAGCAAAGAGCAGCTGTGACAACTCCCACTTTGTGTGTGATTCTTTATCTTTTAACTCCACGCCTCTTGCCAAGACCCTCGCATTTACTTCTCTTACAACCCCATCTATAAATATATTAAACAACCACGGTGACATCACACATCCTTGTCTAAGGCCTACTTTTACTGGGAAAAAATTTCCCTCTTTCCTACATACTCTAACTTGAGCCTCACTATCCTCGTAAAAACTCTTCACTGCTTTCAGTAACCTACCTCCTACACCATACACTTGCAACATCTGCCACATTGCCCCCCTATCCACCCTGTCATACGCCTTTTCCAAATCCATAAATGCCACAAAGACCTCTTTAGCCTTATCTAAATACTGTTCACTTATATGTTTCACTGTAAACACCTGGTCCACACACCCCCTACCTTTCCTAAAGCCTCCTTGTTCATCTGCTATCCTATTCTCCGTCTTACTCTTAATTCTTTCAATTATAACTCTACCATACACTTTACCAGGTACACTCAACAGACTTATCCCCCTATAATTTTTGCACTCTCTTTTATCCCCTTTGCCTTTATACAAAGGAACTATGCATGCTCTCTGCCAATCCCTAGGTACCTTACCCTCTTCCATACATTTATTAAATAATTGCACCAACCACTCCAAAACTATATCCCCACCTGCTTTTAACATTTCTATCTTTATCCCATCAATCCCGGCTGCCTTACCCCCTTTCATTTTACCTACTGCCTCACGAACTTCCCCCACACTCACAACTGGCTCTTCCTCACTCCTACAAGATGTTATTCCTCCTTGCCCTATACACGAAATCACAGCTTCCCTATCTTCATCAACATTTAACAATTCCTCAAAATATTCCTTCCATCTTCCCAATACCTCTAACTCTCCATTTAATAACTCTCCTCTCCTATTTTTAACTGACAAATCCATTTGTTCTCTAGGCTTTCTTAACTTGTTAATCTCACTCCAAAACTTTTTCTTATTTTCAACAAAATTTGTTGATAACATCTCACCCACTCTCTCATTTGCTCTCTTTTTACATTGCTTCACCACTCTCTTAACTTCTCTCTTTTTCTCCATATACTCTTCCCTCCTTGCATCACTTCTACTTTGTAAAAACTTCTCATATGCTAACTTTTCCTCCCTTACTACTCTCTTTACATCATCATTCCACCAATCGCTCCTCTTCCCTCCTGCACCCACTTTCCTGTAACCACAAACTTCTGCTGAACACTCTAACACTACATTTTTAAACCTACCCCATACCTCTTCGACCCCATTGCCTATGCTCTCATTAGCCCATCTATCCTCCAATAGCTGTTTATATCTTACCCTAACTGCCTCCTCTTTTAGTTTATAAACCTTCACCTCTCTCTTCCCTGATGCTTCTATTCTCCTTGTATCCCATCTACCTTTTACTCTCAGTGTAGCTACAACTAGAAAGTGATCTGATATATCTGTGGCCCCTCTATAAACATGTACATCCTGAAGTCTACTCAACAGTCTTTTATCTACCAATACATAATCCAACAAACTACTGTCATTTCGCCCTACATCATATCGTGTATACTTATTTATCCTCTTTTTCTTAAAATATGTATTACCTATAACTAAACCCCTTTCTATACAAAGTTCAATCAAAGGGCTCCCATTATCATTTACACCTGGCACCCCAAACTTACCTACCACACCCTCTCTAAAAGTTTCTCCTACTTTAGCATTCAAGTCCCCTACCACAATTACTCTATCACTTGGTTCAAAGGCTCCTATACATTCACTTAACATCTCCCAAAATCTCTCTCTCTCCTCTGCATTCCTCTCTTCTCCATGTGCATACACGCTTATTATGACCCACTTCTCGCATCCAACCTTTACTTTAATCCACATAATTCTTGAATTTACACATTCATATTCTCTTTTCTCCTTCCATAACTGATCATTTAACATTACTGCTACCCCTTCCTTTGCTCTAACTCTCTCAGATACTCCAGATTTAATCCCATTTATTTCCCCCCACTGAAACTCTCCTACCCCCTTCAGCTTTGTTTCGCTTAGGGCCAGGACATCCAACTTCTTTTCATTCATAACATCAGCAATCATCTGTTTCTTGTCATCCGCACTACATCCATATACATATATATATATATATATATATATATATATATATATATATATATATATATATATATATATATATATATATATATATATATATATATGTAGAATAAATCCCTCATTTTGTCACCCCTTTAAACATGATGTTGTAGAACGTTCGAGAATATTCAGGAAATACTCTCAGTACCAATTAATATGCCTGTGTGAATTCTCCTATTCAGGCTTTTCTTATAATAACTAGGAGGCAATTCCTGATTTTTTTTATCCTTTTTAACACCTTTACTAGAGAATTTACACAGGCATGTTAACTGACACAGAGTTTTTCCTTAATATTCTAGAATGTTCTGCAACATCGGGTTTTACCAGTTGACAAAATGAGCGAATTAGTATTCTATTTCATTAGTTAGAAGTTTGTTTGCATTAGCCGCATTCTGTATGTAAATGATTCACTATTGTAATGTAACTTACGTCACATGACCTGTTCCCAGCGGTCAGAAGCTGAGGGCTGGCTATTAACTCTCTCCTAGTTATTTTAAGTCTTATCTGCAAACTGTGTGACCTACTCCACTCGACCCCATGTGGGGCGGGGTGTTGGGGTACGGGTGTGTGGTTGGCATTGCAGTGGCCTCTCTGTCAGTCATATTGGCTGGTGCCACCGCACTACCAGACTCTGAAAAAATTACTCTTTTTCTTTTGTTATTGCCCTTACAACATTGCACAGCTTCTGATGACATATTGAGAAGTATGAAAGTACGTGAGATGAAGATTTCCAACCCCCTGGCTTGTCTATATATATATATATATATATATATATATATATATATATATATATATATATATATATATATATATATATATATATATATATATATATAGAGAGAGAGAGAGAGAGAGAGAGAGAGAGGTTAAGAGAGTGGTGAAGCAATGTAAAAAGAGAGCAAATGAGAGAGTGGGTGAGATGTTATCAACAAATTTTGTTGAAAATAAGAAAAAGTTTTGGAGTGAGATTAACAAGTTAAGAAAGCCTAGAGAACAAATGGATTTGTCAGTTAAAAATAGGAGAGGAGAGTTATTAAATGGAGAGTTAGAGGTATTGGGAAGATGGAGGGAATATTTTGAGGAATTGTTAAATGTTGATGAAGATAGGAAAGCTGTGATTTCGTGTATAGGACAAGGAGGAATAACATCTTGTAGGAGTGAGGAAGAGCCAGTTGTGAGTGTGGGGGAAGTTCGTGAGGCAGTAGGTAAAATGAAAGGGGGTAAGGCAGTCGGGATTGATGGGATAAAGATAGAAATGTTAAAAGCAGGTGGGGATATAGTTTTGGAGTGGTTGGTGCAATTATTTAATAAATGTATGGAAGAGGGCAAGGTACCTAGGGATTGGCAGAGAGCATGCATAGTTCCTTTGTATAAGGCAAAGGGGATAAAAGAGAGTGCAAAAATTATAGGGGGATAAGTCTGCTGAGTATACCTGGTAAAGTGTATGGTAGAGTTATTATTGAAAGAATTAAGAGTAAGACGGAGAATAGGATAGCAGATGAACAAGGAGGCTTTAGGAAATGTAGGGAGTGTGTGGACCAGGTGTTTACAGTGAAACATATAAGTGAACACTATTTAGATAAGTCTAAAGAGGTCTTTGTGGCATTTATGGATTAGGAAAAGGCGTATGACAGTGTGGATAGGGGGGCAATGTGGCAGATGTTGCAAGTGTATGGTGTAGGAGGTAGGTTACTGAAAGCAGTGAAGAGTTTTTACGAGGATAGTGAGGCTCAAGTTAGAGTATGTAGGAAAGAGGGAAATTATTTCCCAGTAAAAGTAGGCCTTAGACAAGGATGTGTGATGTCACCGTGGTTGTTCAATATATTTATAGATGGGGTTGTAAGAGAATTAAATGCGAGGGTCTTGGAAAGAGGCGTGGAGTTAAAAGATAAAGAATCACACACAAAGTGGGAGTTGTCACAGCTGCTCTTTGCTGATGACACTGTGCTCTTGGGAGATTCTGAAAAGAAGTTGCAGAGATTGGTGGATGAATTTGGTAGGGTGTGCAAAAGAAGAAAATTAAAGGTGAATACAGGAAAGAGTAAGGTTATGAGGATAACAGAAAGATTAGGTGATGAAAGATTGAATATCAGATTGGAGGGAGAGAGTATGGAGGAGGTGAATGTATTCAGATATTTGGGAGTGGACGTGTCAGCAGATGGGTCTATGAAAGATGAGGTGAATCATAGAATTGATGAGGGGAAAAGAGTGAGTGGTGCACTTAGGAGTCTGTGGAGACAAAGAACTTTGTCCTTGGAGGCAAAGAGGGGAATGTATGAAAGTATAGATTTACCAACGCTCTTATATGGGTGTGAAGCATGGGTGATGAATGTTGCAGCGAGGAGAAGGCTGGAGGCAGTGGAGATGTCATGTCTGAGGGCAATGTGTGGTGTGAATATAATGCAGAGAATTCGTAGTTTGGAAGTTAGGAGGAGGTGCGGGATTACCAAAACTGTTGTCCAGAGGGCTGAGGAAGGGTTGTTGAGGTGGTTCGGACATGTAGAGAGAATGGAGCGAAACAGAATGACTTCAAGAGTGTATCAGTCTGTAGTGGAAGGAAGGCGGGGTAGGGGTCGGCCTAGGAAAGGTTGGAGAGAGGGGGTAAAGGAGGTTTTGTGTGCGAGGGGCTTGGACTTCCAGCAGGCATGCGTGAGCGTGTTTGATAGGAGTGAATGGAGACAAATGGTTTTTAATACTTGACGTGCTGTTGGAGTGTGAGCAAAGTAACATTTATGAAGGGGTTCAGGGAAACCGGCAGGCCGGACTTGAGTCCTGGAGATGGGAAGTACAGTGCCTGCACTCTGAAGGAGGGGTGTTAATGTTGCAGTTTAAAGACTGTAGTGTAAAGCACCCTTCTGGCAAGACAGTGATGGAGTGAATGATGGTGAAAGTTTTTCTTTTTCGGGCCACCCTGCCTTGGTGGGAATCGGCCAGTGTGATAATAAATAAAATAATATAATATATATAATATATATATATATATATATATATATATATATATATATATATATATATATATATATATATATATATATATATATATATATCGTGCCGAATATGTAAAACTGGTCAGTTAGCAAGAACGCATTTAAAATTAAGTCCTTTCTAAAATTTTCTCTTATACATTTAAAGATATATTTTTTTCATTAATGTTAATGTAAAATTTTATAATTTTGCTCCAAAAGAATCTTAGAAAACTTACCTAACCTTATTATAATAAGAACAATTTATTTTAGCCTAACCCAACTAAATATATTTTAGAATTGTTTACAGTAATTTAATACTAAACAAACACAGTGAAATATATTTTTTCCTATAGGTTCAGAATGACTTTGGCGAAATTACTGCATACACAAATTTTCGCTTGTCCTATATGGCAAGATGAGCGTTGCTATTTAAGCCAAAATGGCAAGTTCTGCCTATTCGGCACCTATATATATATATATATATATATATATATATATATATATATATATATATATATATATATATATATATATATATATATATATATATATATATTTATATATAAATATATATATATATATATATATATATATATATATATATATATATATATATATATATATATATATATATATATGCAAAACAACCACTGTGAAAGAAAAATGAAATTCCAAGCGCTTCCGTGACTACTCACATTATCAAGGACTACTCATATCATTTTATTGTTCCTTGATAATGTGAGTGGTCACGAATGCGTTTGGAATTTCATTATTCTTTCACAGTGGTTTTTACAGATTCTGAATTCATCTGTTTACTGTGATATATATATATATATATATATATATATATATATATATATATATATATATATATATATATATATATATATATATATATATATATATATATATCGCACGGAATAGGTAAAGCTAGCGATTTTAACTTAAATAGCGATGCTCTTCTTGGCGAATAAGGCAAAAAAAAAATTGTGTTTGCAATAATTTCACAAAAATCATTCTAAACCTAATGAAACAAATATATTTCATTGTGTTTGTTTATTATTAAATTATTATAAACTTATCTAAATTATATTTAGTTGGATTATGCTAAATTCAATTGCGCTTGTTATAATAAGATGTTAGATGAGTTTTCTAAGGTTATTCTGGTAGAAAATTATTAACTTCTACATTAACATAAATGAGAAAATATATCTTTTAACGAATAATGAAAATTTTAGAAAGGACTAAATTTTAAATGATTGCTTGCTAACTGACCAACATTACCTATTCGGCACGACACATAAATATGTGAATATAAATGTGTGTGTGTGTGTATGTGTGTGTGTGTGTGTGTGTGTGTGTGTGTGTGTGTGTGTGTGTGTGTGTGTGTGTGTGTGTGTGTGTGTGTGCGTACTCAACCAGTTGTTGCAGGGGTCGATTCATAACTGGCTCTTCACTGGTCTCCACTAGGTCCACTCTCTCCCTGCTCAATGAGCTTTATCATACCTCTTTTTAAAGCTATGTATGGGACCTGCCTCCACTACCTCATTTCCCGACTATTCCACTTCCTGAGAACTCTATGACTGAAGAAATACTAACATCCCTGTGACTCATCTGAGTCGTCAACTTCCAATTGCGACCCCCTGTTGCTGTGTTCCATTTCTGAACATCCTGTGTTTCTCCACCTTGTCGATTCCTCTCAGTATTTTATATGTCGTTATCACATCCTCCTGTCCCTTATGTCCTCCAGTGTCGTCAGTTCGAGTTCCCTTAACCTCTCCTCTCCTCGTAGAACATGCCTCTGTGTGTACTCACCTAGTTGTACTCGCCTAGTTGAGGTTGCAGGGGTCGAGTCCAAGCTCCTGGCCCCGCCTCTTCACTGGTCGCTACTAGGTCACTCTCCCTGAACCATGAGCTTTATCGTACCTCTACTTAAAGCTATGTATGGATCCTGCCTCCACTACATCGCTTACCAAACTATTCCACTTCCTGACTACTCTGTGGCTGAAAAAATACTTCTTAACATCCCTGTGATTCATCTGTGTATTCAGCTTTCAACTGTGTTCCCTTGTTGTTGTGTCCAGTCTCTGGAACATCCTGTCTTTGTCCACCTTCTCAATTCCTCTCAGTATTTTGTAAGTTGTTATCATGTCCCCCCTATCTCTCCTGTCCTCCAGTGTCGTCAGGTTGATTTCCCTTAACCTCTCCTCGTAGGACATACCTCTTAACTCTGGGACTAGTCTTGTTGCAAACCTTTGCACTTTCTCTGGCCTCGCGTGTGTGTGTGTGTGTGTGTGTGTGTGTGTGGATATTTCATACGCATATCAATAACGTATATTTTCAGTGAAGAAAAAGACAAAAAATGCTTTGCAAAAGTATTTTTAAAAGACATGGAATTTTTGTTTATCAGAATTACAAAAATTTGCCTGAATGTAGTGACCTACAAATATATAACACTTTTTATTAACAAACTTTTGACAGAGATGGAAATTACAAAAGCAGTGGAGAGAATAATGTATACATATTAATTGTTGGATGAAAGAGTGCGTTAATTTATCAAAATATATTTTTGTTAACTAGAATATATTTACAACCCTTTGTAAAGTGTTTCTGTACTGTATGACGAACTGCTCGTCCATCTTCACGGGAACGCTTTAAGATAAGATAAGATAAGATTTCGTTCGGATTTTTAACCCCGGAGGGTTAGCCACCCAGGATAACCCAAGAAAGTCAGTGCGTCATCGAGGACTGTCTAACTTATTTCCATTGGGGTCCTTAATCTTGTCCCCCAGGATGCGACCCACACCAGTCGACTAACACCCAGGTACCTATTTGCTGCTAGGTGAACAGGACAACAGGTGTAAGGAAACGTGTCGGAATGTTTCCACCCGCCGGGAATCGAACCCGGGCCCTCCGTGTGTGAAGCGGGAGCTTTAGCCACCACTCTCTCTCACACCTACTTTGTGAGGGACAGGAATCTTTTGAGAAGGTTGAAGGCATCAACCTATATATATATACAGTATATATATATATATATATATATATATATATATATATATATATATATATATATATATATATATATATATATATATATATATATATATATAGGTATGCGTGAGCGTGTTTGATAGGAGTGAATGGAGACAAATGGTTTTTAATACTTGACGTGCTGTTGGAGTGTGAGCAAAGTTACATTTATGAAAGGGTTCAGGGAAACCGGCAGGCCGGACTTGTGTCCTGGAGATGGGAAGTACAGTGCCTGCACTCTGAAGGAGGGGTGTTAATGTTGCAGTTTAAAAACTGTAGTGTAAAGCACCCTTCTGGCAAGACAGTGATGGAGTGAATGATGGTGAAAGTTTTTCTTTTTCGGGCCACCCTGCCTTGGTGGGAATCGGCCAGTGTGATAATAAAATAATAATAATATATATATATATATATATATATATATATATATATATATATATATATATATATATATATATATATATATATATATATATATATATATATATATATGCGCAAAACAACCACTGTGAAAGAATAGTGAAATTTCAATCACTTTCGTGACTTCTCACATTATCAAGGAACTATAAAAACAATACATCATAGGAAGGCATATAAAAGGTCGAAACTGCACCCCACCATCACATCCCACAACAAAGCAACTCCTGGCGCGTGACGACACCCGACTCCTAAGAAACCCCTAATTGTCAGGGACTCTGCATCCATTTCAATAACACGCTCATATTGCTCAGATTCTTTGTGCTCTCTGGGCAACTAGTTTTCTTACTTCGCTACTCAAAAATGTTCGACAAAAATTCTTCACCGAGTATTAGGGCGGTTCCTTGATTCTCTCTGTTTGTTGATCTATCCTTTTCCCCCTCTCATTGCTCTCTTTCTTTGCTACTTCATTTTCTTATCCCACGTCCGTGTGTTCTGTTTATGTTAACATGAAGTGTGTCGAATTTGAGATAGCCCGTTAGGTTTGATATCTTTCTCGTAACTAAGGTTCTTGCTTCTTGCCTTATAAACAGTTTGCAATAATTTTGATTCAATCAATATATGTTACAACTTGAAATAATACCACAGATTTTCATTAACAAATTCTTCCATCCCATTAGGTCTTTATTTTTTGGGGTTCCTCCTTTGCCCGTTTTTCCCTCACTTTAATGTTCTCTTACTTCACTTAACCTGAACACCATGAGAGATCTCTCCTTCACGTTTTCCATTTTATTCCATCAAAGTTGACTTTTTCATCTATGATTCCTGAGAGTCAATTGTCATTTCTACCTTCTCCTGTCTTCTGATTTGCTGTGTATATAATAGTTACTCTCATCTTTTAATTTCAACAATTGTGTCTGTCTCTGGTATTTCTCCGATTAGTTGACTGTTTTGCCATCCTAATTCCTGCCTTAGCAGCTTTACCTCGTTTTCATGGTCTTTCATTCCCTTGTATCTATCCAATTTTATTCATCAAAAGAAATCACTCTTCTGCCTCTTCCTCCTCCTTAAGCTGGATAAAATTCGTCTCAAAATTTTACATTCGTTCATTATCATCTTCTCCACCTCCTTACCATTTTTATCCAGATCTTAAGGCAAGTTTTCCTTTCTCCCACGTGTTTCTTCATTCTTATCTTCAACTCAACAATACATTCTCCTCATAGTCCTTTTGACTTTGTTTTACTACCTTCAGCCTTCTTAATCACCCTACCTGTGTGTGTACGTGTACTCACCTAGTTGTGGTTACAGGCGTCGATTCACAGCTCCTGCACCGCCTCGTCACTCGTCCTGCTCTATGAGCTTTATCGTACATCTTGTGTGTGTGTGTGTGTGTGTGTGTGTGTGTGTGTGTGTGTGTGTGTGTGTGTGTGTGTGTGTGTGTGTGTGTGTGTGTGTGTGTGTGTGTGTGTGTGTGTGTGTGTGTGTGTGTGTGTGTGTGTGTGTGTGTGTGTGTGTGTGTGTGTGTGTGTGTGTGTGTGTGTGTGTGTGTGTGTGTCTGTGTGTGTGTGTGTGTGTGTGTGTGTGTGTGTGTGTGTGTGTGTGTGTGTGTGTGTGTGTGTGTGTGTGTGTGTGTGTGTGTGTGTGTGTCTGTGTGTGTGTGTGTGTGTGTGTGTGTGTGTGTGTGTGTGTGTGTGTGTGTGTGTGTGTGTGTGTGTGTGTGTGTGTGTGTCTGTGTGTGTGTGTGTGTGTGTGTGTGTGTGTGTGTGTGTGTGTGTGTGTGTGTGTGTGTGTGTGTGTGTGTGTGTGTGTGTGTCTGTGTGTGTGTGTGTGTGTGTGTGTGTGTGTGTGTGTGTGTGTGTGTGTGTGTGTGTGTGTGTGTGTGTGTGTGTGTGTTTGTGTGTACTCACTTAATTGTGGTTGCAGGGTTCGAGACTAAGCTCCTGGCCCCGCCTGTGTGAGTGTATGTGTTTGTCTGCTTGCGTATGTGTTTATGTGTGTTTATCTGCTTGCGTATGTGTGTATGTGTGTTTGCTTGCGTATGTGTGTATGTGTGTTTGTCTGCTTGCGTATGTGTGTGTATATGTTGTTTATTTGTTTGTTATGTGTGTGTGGAGTCATGAAGTTAGGTTTCCAGGGATGAGTCTCAGTTCTGTACTCCTGAGTTGCATTAACCCTTCCTCTCCGTATGGGCACAGTCATTCCTACCCATTATTTTAACCTCTGTATTTAATTTGCCTCATCGAAATTCTTATCTAGCGTATTCCACTAATTTTCGATCCTGTTGGTTATGTCTCTCTAGCTTTCCTCTTAAACTCCTCGCTCGTATGCCTCACTTTTCAAAAAGCATTACTCAATCAGATGCGTTAAATGCTCTGAGTACTTTGTATTTCTTTCCTATAAATTTTCAAGTTCTGTTCCTGTAGTCTCTCCTCTCCCAAGTATAGACCACACAACACAGAGAACGAAAGAGAATAGGGAGGCAAGCAGAATAACGAGGAATGACTATAAAGAATAAGGGAAGCATATTATCATTAAAGTTTAATAAAACAGCAGCGCCAATATCAGAGCCAAAATTACGTCTTCTCTATATAAAAGGGAGACTATTGTAAATGATCCAGTAATAAAGCTGATGGAGAAACTACTCAAACAAGACGATAAAGAATTTTGAGAGGAATTAAGAAGGCATTAACTGAAGAACGACATTTTCAAGTTTCCAGCCGTCGTCTGGTATTTGTCTTTAGTAGCATGTACGAATTTTTTTTTTCTATAATTTCAACAAGTTTTTGCTGTTTTTGAAAAATGGTGATATGCACTCAGATATATCACCATCACGTATCTGATGGGTTTAACATGCACTCAGACATATCACCATCACGTATCTGATGGGTTTAACATGCACTCAGACATATCACCATCACGTATCTGATGGGTTTAACATGCACTCAGACATATCACCATCACGTATCTGATGGGTTTAACATGCACTCAGACATATCACCATCACGTATCTGATGGGTTTAACATGCACTCAGACATATCACCATCACGTATGATGGGTTTAACATGCACTCAGACATATCACCATCACGTATCTGATGGGTTTAACATGCACTCAGACATATCACCATCACGTATCTGATGGGTTTAACATGCACTCAGACATATCACCATCACGTATCTGATGGGTTTAACATGCACTCAGACATATCACCATCACGTATCTGATGGGTTTAACATGCATTCAGACATATCACCATCACGTATCTGATGGGTTTAACATGCACTCAGACATATCACCATCACGTATCTGATGGGTTTAACATGCACTCAAACATATCACCATCACGTATCATATCACCATCACGTATCTGATGGGTTTAACATGCACTCAGACATATCACCATCACGTATCTGATGGGTTTAACATGCACTCAGACATATCACCATCACGTATCTGATGGGTTTAACTGTCGCCTTCGGTTTCTGGTACCATCCCAATTTTCTCAGTGAATGCCTCCTTAATTAATCTCTTACTTCAGCTTTATTATTTGGTATTTGACAATAGTCTCCTTTCTTATATTGCGGTTACCTGGTTACCTGGAGGTTATTCCGGGGATCAACGCCCCCGCTGCCCGGTCCATGACCAGGCCTCCCGATGGATCAGGGCCTGATCAACTAGGCTGTTACTGCTGGCAGCACGCAGTCCAACGTACGAGCCACAGCCCGGCTGATCCGGCACTGACTTTAGGTATCTGTCCAGCTCTCTCTTGAAGGCAGCCAGGGGGTTTATTGGCAATTCCCCTAATGCTTGATGGGAGGCTGTTAAACAGTTTTGGGCCCCGGACACTTATGGTGTTTTCCCTTAGTGTACCAATGGCGCCCCTACTTTTTATTGGGGGCATTTTGCATCGCCTGCCCAGTCTTTTACTTAAGTATGGAGTGATTTCTGTGTGCAGATTTGGGACCATTCCTTCCAAGATTTTCCAAGTGTAGATTATGATATATCTCTCCCTCCTGCGTTCCAACGAGTACAAGTCAAGTGCTTCCAAGCGTCCCCAGTAGTTAAGGTGCTTGACAGAACTTATACGTGCAGTAAAGGATCTCTGTACACTCTCTAGATCTGCGATTTCACCTGCTTTGAATGGAGATGTTAATGTACAGCAGTATTCTAGCCTAGAGAGAACAAGTGATTTGAAAAGGATCATCATGGGCTTGGCATCTCTCGTTTTGAAAGTTCTCATTATCCATCCTATCATTTTCTTTGCACGTGCGATCGTGGCACTGTCGTGATCCTTGAAAGTGAGATCCTCAGACATTACTACTCCCAGGTCCCTTACATTATTTTTCCGCTCTATTGTATGGCCGGAGTCAGTAGTATACTCTGTTCTAGTTATTATCTCCTCCAGTTTTCCATAACGGAGTAGTTGGAATTTGTCCTCATTGAACATCATATTGTTTACCGTTGCCCACTGGAAAACTTTGTTTATATCTTCTTGGAGGTTAACCGCGTCCTCAGCAGATGACAGCCTCATGCAGATCCTAGTATCATCCGCAAAGGATGATACGGTGCTGTGGCGTATATCTCTGTTTATGTCTGATATGAGGATAAGGAATAAGATGGGGGCGAGTACTGTGCCTTGTGGAACAGAGCTCTTCACTATGGCAGCCTCCGATTTAACTCTGTTGACCACTACTCTTTGTGTTCGATTTGTTAGGAAGTTGAAGCGGTGTCGTAGATTTGATAATAGTCTCCCTTCTTATATTGCGGTGTCGTAGATTTGACAATAGTCTTCCTTCTTATATTGCGGTGTCGTAGATTTGATAATAGTCTTCCTTCTCATATTGCGGTGTCGTAGATTTGACAATAGTCCCCCGTCTTATATTGCGGTGTCGTAGATTTGACAATAGTCTCCCTTCTTATATTGCGGTGTCGTAGATTTGACAATAGTCTCCCTTCTTATATTGCGGTGTCGTAGATTTAATAATAGTCTCCCTTCTTATATTGCGGTGTCGTAGATTTGACAATAGTCTCCCTTCTTATATTGCGGTGTCGTAGATTTAATAATAGTCTCCCTTCTTATATTGCGGTGTCGTAGATTTGACAATAGTCTTCCTTCTTATATTGCGGTGTCGTAGATTTGATAATAGTCCCCCTTCTCATATTGCAGTGTCGTAGATTTGATAATAGTCTCCCTTCTTATATTGCGGTGATGTAGATCTGACAACAGTCTCCATCTTATATTGCGGTGTCGTAGATTTGGCTCTAATACTGGCACTTCTGTTATATCATTCTTAAATGATATTATGCTTTCCTTATCCTTTACAGTCATTCCTTGCTATTCGTTTGCCTCTATTCTCTTTCGTTTTCTGTGTTCTGTAATTTGACTTCTCTACAGCTCTGTTTAACTCAAGGTTCCCATATTTTCCCTTCCGCACCTGACTGTATTGTTTCTTCCATTGAGAGTCGGCAAGTACTTTATTTTTTATCACACTCTGAAACAATTTGCCCTTTTTCTCGTCACCTTTTAACGTGTAGAGCTTTGGCAAATGATCTATCTCATCGTTTCCATCTAAATTCCATTGTTGTTTTCCTGTGCTGCTCCCTTTTTACTGTATGATTTACCACTCATTGTATCTGTTAATTGATTACATCTTTCACTGTCTCTTCTATCTTTCTGGTATTGTCTTGTATCTTTTTGTTACGTCTGAGAGGATTTATTCCTTTATTATTCACAGGGCCTCATTTTGTTATTCCAATTCTCGTGCATTAACCTCATATAGTTCTTCAATTTATTAATGTTCCTATCTGTTCCCTCATTACCTCCTTCTTTCCCTCTGCCTCTTCCCCAATCTATTTTCCTATTTATTTTTCTTTCTGGTTTATCAAATAAGAAATCCAATAGATTCCATCTTGCCTCCAACATCCCTGTTACACTAATCTCAGTGCTGCCCTCTTATCTGTTTTCTTCATTTATCTTATCTTCCACATTACCTCTTGATCTCTTTTTATTTTATTTTTTGTCAGAATTAACATTCTCGCTACCTACTTTAAGAACCGGATGTAAAGTGATCTTGGTATTAAGCAACATTTAGTTTTAAATGATAACTTTTCAGCTTTGTTATTATTTACATTCTGCTGTTGTTATTGTTGTTTATATTCCGGTGGAGAGTGTCCCTCGGCTCCAGTAGTATGTGACACTACGGATGTATAAAATCACGTGTCTAAAAGCATCGTGGATGATGACTACTCACTTACCAATCTGTCGGTTCTCTAAATCATTTATTCAGTTTCTTAAAGGTACGCATGGATCTTGCCTCTACCACTGTGTCCAATTCCCTTAACTTTCTGATCAATCCTAATGCTCAAGAAACACTTCCTAGCAACCTTGTGGTTCAAATGTGTATTCAACATGAGCCAGTACTGACATGTTTATGCTTCCAATCTCTCAAAAAAATCTTTCCTTGTCCACCCTATTAATTACTCTCTACATTTTGAAAGTTGTTATACATCTTACCTCTGGGACTATTCTAGTTGCAAATATTTGCACATTCACCAGTTTCTTGACATGCATGATCAGTACACAAATAATCTTCACAAAGAAGATAGGAACTTACGACTGACCCCATATCTACTACTTCTATCTCTTCCCCTCCATTCCTCTATTGTTGCCTCCCTTCACCCTTCACTCCCCTTTCTCTCTTGTACCACTAAACTACTCTTCCTACTTTCTACTACTAATTCTTCTACTACCTATCACTACCACTACTTCCTCTTCTCCCTCTCTTGTCCCCGTCTTTGTCCCGCTCGCCTGTATATTCTGGCTACCTCACTCTCTTCTGTTAGTTTGACTTTTTAATGGTTCAAGTGGGACCGAAACGTCGTCGTACTTGTGCTTTTTTGTTCATCATGCACGATCAGGTGTAGGATGTACACTGGTGATGCAAACTTCAATACTCCAATATGGTGTAATATATGAAACATACAATGTCGTGGCAGGTGTTTGCTGCAGCAATTATTCAGTGACATCCGCCTCAGACGATAAGCTGAATCCGTTGTGTGTCTCCTTGAGTGAGTTTGCAGCCTTTGTCTGCCTTGACTGTACTACATCTACGGTCATCTAAGCCCATCCACACATGTCAGAACTTTGTAATTGCTGGAGTTAAATGCCACTAGCCACTTGGGAGATGAGACCTGCAGCATGTCCAAGTCTACCTGTGCGCGCGTGTGTGTGTGTACTCACCTAATTGTGGTTGCAGGGGTCGAGACTCAGCTCCTGGTCCTGCCTCTTCACTGACCGCTGCTAGGTCCTCCCTCTCCCTGCTCCATGAGCTTTATCATACCTCGTCTTAAAACTATGTATAGTTCCTGCCTCCACTACATTGCTTGCCAGACTATTCCTTTTCCTAACTACTCTATAACTGAAGAAATACTTCCTAACATCCCTTTGACTCATCTGAATCTTCAGCTTCCAATCGTGACCCCTTGTTTCTGTATCCCATCTCTGGAACATCCTGTCTCTGTCCACCTTATCTATTCCACGCAGTATTCTGTATGTCGTTATCATGTCTCCCCTGACCCTCCTGTCCTCCAGTGTCGTCAGACCGATTTCCCTTAACCTTTCTCCATAGGACATTCCCCTTATCTCTGGAACTAGCCTGCTTGCAAACCTTTGCACTTTTTCTAATTTCTTAATATGTTTGACCAGGTGTGGGTTCCAAACTGGTGCTGTGTGCTCCATTATGGGCCTGACGTACACAGTGTATAAAGTCTTGAACGATTCCTTACAGAGGTACCGGAACGCTATTCTCAGGTTTGCCAGGCGCCCATATGCCGCAGCAGTTATCAGGTTAATGTGTGCTTCTGGCGATGTACTCGGTAGTATACTCACTCCTAGGACTTTTTCCTTGAGTGAGGTTTGCAGCCTTTGGCCTCCTAACCTCTACTCTGTCTGCGGTCTTCTTTGCCCTCCTCCGATCTTCATGACTTTGCAATAGGCGGGGTTAAATTCTAGGAGCCAGTTTTTGGACCACGCATCTAGCCTGTCCAGGTCTCTTTGGAGACCTGTCTGGTCCGCATCTGATATAATTCTCCTCATTAACTTCACATCATCTGCAAACCCTTCCGTCATATCGTTCCGTCATATCGTTCCGTCATATCGTTCCGTCATAACCCTTCCATCATATCATTCACATATACAAAGAATAGCACTGGTCCCAGGACTGACCCCTGTGGGACCCCGCTGGTCACCGGCACCCACTGTGATACCTCATCACGGACAATCACTCGCTGTTGCCTCCCTGTTAGGTATTCTCTGATCCATTGCAGTACTCTTCCTGTTACACGTGCCTGTTCCTCTAGCTTCTGTACTAATCTCTTGTGTGGAACTGTGTCGAAGGCCTTGCAGTCCAAGAAAATGCAATCAACCCACCCCTCCCTCTCATTTCTTACTTCAGTTACCTTGTCATAAAACTCTAGTAGGTTTGTGAAACAGGATTTGAATTTCATGAATCCATGCTGGCTGTCGTTTATAATCGTGTTCTGCTCCAGGTGCTCCACCACTCTCCTCCTGATAATCTTTTCCAAGATTTTGCATTCTATACACGTCAGTGACACTGGTCTATAATTTAGTGCTTCATTTCTGTCTCCTTTCTTAAAGATGGGGACTACATTTGCTTTCTTCCATACTTCAGGTAGTTGCCCAGTTTCAAGGGAAGTGTTGAAGATTTTGGTCAGTGGCATACGTAGTGTCTCTGCTCCCTCTCTAAGGACCCACGGAGAGATATCCGGTTCCACCACCTTTGAGGTATCAAGGTCACTTAGGAGCTTCTCCACCTCCTTCTCAGTTGTGTGTAATTCATCCAACACTTGTTGGCATATCCCTTGTTGATGTACCCCATTGTTTTGTCTTCCCAGTGTCCCTTCTGCCTCCACTGTAAATACTTCCTGAAATCTCATGTTGAGCTCCTCACATACTTCCTGGTCATTTCTTGTGAGCTCCCCAACTTCTTTCCTCAGCCTAATTACCTGGTCCTTGACTGTTGTCTTCCTCCTGATGTGGCTGTAGTTTCGGGTCAGACTTGACTTTCGATGCTATGTCATTTTCACACTTCCGCTGCACCTCCCTCCTTATCTGAGCATACTCGTTTCTGGCTCGTAGACTAATCTCTTTATTTTCCTGAGTCCTTTGCCTTCTGTACTTTTCCATTCTCTAGAGCACTTAGGTTTTGCCTCCCTACACCTTCGGGTAAACCAAGGGCTCGCTCTGTCCTTCCCATTATTTCTGTTGCCCTTAGGAGCAAATCTTTCCACTGCCTCTTTGCATTTCGTTGTTACAAAGTCCATCAATTCGTTTACTGATTTTCCTACCAACTCCTGTTCCCACTGAAACTCCTGCAGGAAGGTCCTCATTCCTGTGTACTCCCCCCTTTTATAGTTTAGCTTTTCCTTTTCTATTCCTGTTACCCTCTCCACTTTTAGCTCCACGATGTATTCAAAGCTCATAACCACGTGGTCGCTAGCTCCAATGGGCCTTTCATATGTGATGTGCTCAATGTCTGAGTTACTCAGAGTGAGCACAAGGTCAAGTTTTGCTGGCTCATCCTCCCCTATTTCTCTTTTAGTTTCCCTAACATGTTGGTGCACGAGATCTGCCAGCACCACATCCACAATCTTGGCTCTCCATGTTTCGAGACCCCCATGTGGCTCCAGGTTTTCCCAGTCAATCTCCCTGTGATTGAAGTTGCCCATGACCAGTAACTTCGCTCTACTCGAGTGAGCCCTTATTGCCACCTCAGCTAGTGTGTCCACCATTGTTCTGTTGCTCTCATCATATTCCTCTCTTGGTCTCCTGCAGTTCTGTGGTGGGATATACATCACTGCAATGTCTACCTTGTGTTCCCCTGACTGAACTGTACCTACTATGTAATCCCTTTCTCCAATCTTGTCCATTCCTTCCATTTCTTGATAACCCCACGAGTTTTTAATTAGTAGTGCAACCCCTCCTCCCCCTCTGCTCCTTTTATCCTTCCTCAGGATCTGATATCCAGGTGGGAAGATTGTATCTGTTATTATCCCAGTGAGTTTTGTTTCTGTAACCGCTACGATGTCTGGGGACATCTCCTTGATTCTTTCATGCCACTCCGCACATTTATTCGTTATTCCATCCGCGTTCGTGTACCAAACCTTCAATTTCTTTTCAATAACTGTGGTCTGGGGAGAGAGGTGGACTAGGGGGAGCAGGTGCCCAGGCAGTTGCCTATAGGGGGTTGCTGTGGGGGTTGGTTCTGTGTGGGGCATGAGGGCAAAGGACCTATGGGGGGTTTCAGTGGGGGTGAGGGTGGTGGTGAGGGGGATGGGGAGAGGGCCTGTGGGGGGTTACAGTGGGGGTGGGGGTTGTGATGAGGGGGATGTGTGGGTTACTGAGGGTTTCTGCAGGGGGTGGGGTTTGTGCAGAAGGGGATGTGTGGGTTACTGTGGGGGTGGGGTTTGTACTGAGGGGGATGGGGGCAGAGGGTACAGTGAGTGGATTTTGCGTTAGGTCATTTGATTGCTTTGGGATTGCCATGGTTGTGTTCCTTCTGTGAGTGGTACTGGAAAGGGTTGTGTTTGTTCTTCCACCTGGGCCTGATTTCTCCTGCTCTCCACCTTCCTTGCCTCCCATTCCTCCTTGCGACGTTGCACCCTCTCTTTTAGTATCATCCTTTCTTCTTGTGTTCTGTCTCGGTCGAGGTACACCCTCCGGAACTCCTGATTGTCCCTTAGGCACGCTGTCTCCTGCAGGATTTGATTTCGAGCTGACTCTGCCTTGAAAATCACTTTGACTGGATGCTTTTTTCCTCTCGCAAACCACACAGTTCTCCGAAAATTTGTCAGCTGGGTCATGTCGTCCTCTCCTATTGCTTTCATGATGCTTTCAATCGTTTTTTCTCCTTCTGTTTCCTTGCCTCGTAAGTTTTCCCATCTACTTCTCGGAGCCCATAGACAAAAACGGCCTTCTCCCTTTTGTCCTCCCACTGTGCTTCCCTGAGCATCCTCTGATATGAATTAGCTCCTGCCATTGATGCGTTGTTTCTTACTGTCTCTTCCCTATCCGGTGCTGCTGTGCTTATCTGTTCCTGGGCATGGCAATTGTCTGTTAGAGCCTCTGTGTATAGTCTAGCTCCTTCATTATCTTTAGTCCCCTCATTAGTTCCTGCTGTTCTCCCTGCCTTTTCCCAGGGACCCCCTTGGGTCCGATAGAGTCATCGTGTACAGTATATCCTCTTTGTTCCCTACTGTCCCCTCATCGGTGACTGATGTAGTAGTTCTTGGTGTCATGGCTGTACTGTCCTTTGGTTCTTTAGGCTGTTTCAGACTCTTTAGTTCTTCTACTAAGCTCTGTATCATATCAGCTGCTGTGATTTGTAATTCCCATTTCCTGCTCTCCTCAGCTATTTTCTCTTCCATTTTCTTGCCGAGTTCTTCCAGCCTCCTCCCCCACTCCTCTCTTTGAGTGAGCTCTGCCTCCCAGTCTTCTCTCCCAGGTCCACCACTCACTTCATCCACCATTCCTCTGGTTCTCCGTTTGGGTTTTTGGTGTCCCATGTTTCTTTTCCACAAAAGGAGGAACTTCTGCCAAAGGTGCTGTGGAGGGGGGTGTTTGTTGTGGGGAGAAGGGAGAGGAAGAGAATAGTGAGCTGTAGGGGTCACAGCAGCAGAGGGAAGAGAGATGGGGGGAAGACTAAGGGGGATAGGGGGAAGAGGAATGGGGAGGAGGGGAGTAAAAGGAGTAGGGAGGATGAGAAGGAAGATGAAGAGGGAGAGAAGGTGGGATAAAGAAAGAGAGATAGAGAGTGTGATTGTGACTTAGAGAAAGAGAGAGGGGAAGGGAGCATTAGAGTGTGTGGAGCATGTGAGTTGGGTAGGATCAGACTTTAGTGTGCTTGAAGGCCTAGGAGGCAAGAGGAGAGGGAGGAGGAGAAGGAAGAATAGGTGAGAGGGGGAGGTATAGGAGGAGGATGATAGTGTGTTTGAGTGTGAGCTATAGGGATAGAGGAGGAGGAGGATAGAGAAAGAGAGATAGTGTGATTGAGTGTGAGTTAGAGAGAAAGAGAGAGAGAGAGAGAGAGAGAGAGAGAGAGAGAGAGAGAGAGAGAGAGAGAGAGAGAGAGAGAGAGAGAGAGAGAGAGAGAGAGAGACCTACCTACATCAGCTCATTTGAAAGCATTTTTAATGTATGTCACATAACAATAAAAATGCTTTAAAATGAGCTGATGTAGGTAACAGCTCTTAGCTTGCCAATAAAGTTAGGAATCCTTAACCTGTAAATAGCTTGTCAATAAAGCTAGGGATCCTTAACCTTGTTAAACCCTGTGTAAAAAAAAAAAAAAAAAAAAAAGAGAGAGAGAGAGAGAGAGGGAAGGGAGTGTTTGTGTGTGGGGTGTGAGTTGGTTAGGATCAGCCTGTAGTGAGCTTGCAGGCCTAGGAGGCGAAGAGAGGTGAGGGGAAGATGGAGGAGGTATAGGAGGAGCAGGAGGAGGAAGGGATAGTGAAACAGGTGAGAGGGAGAGAGAGAAAGGGGAGGTAGGGAGGTACAAGGAGTGTGAGAATTGTACACTGAGGTCAGTGGTCACCTGCGGTCCTACCTGCCTAAGCTCTTGGGAGTTAGCGTGGGCTGTTACCAAGCACCATGGCTTGTTGTAGTGTTTTAGAATCTCAGGTTCAAGTGTTGAAGAAGGAGATTTTACTTCTTCAGGAGGAAAATAGGAGGCTGAAGCTTCGCATAGATGAGTTTAGGAGCGAGTGTGAGAAGGATTTAGCTGGTAAGGAAGGAATGGTCGCCAGCAGTGATAGTGGCAGCCGCTCTAAGTGGCAAGTGGTTCACAGTTCAGGAAGAAGGAAGATGAGAAGAGTTAATAGAGAAGATGTGAAGGTAGGAAAATCGATTCTCTGTTCTCCAAGACGAGTGTACTTCAGTGGTTAGTGAGGTTGAAGGTACCACTGATTCCCCTGCTAATCAAGGTAAGAATATTTTAATAGTAGGCGATTCTCATGTAAGATATATGAACTGTACATTTTGTAACAGAGACAGAAAGGTCAGACAGAGAGTGTGTCTTCCTGGAGCTGGTGTTGGTGACATAGTCAGCAGGTTGGATAATATTATAGCAGGTAATGTCTTAGTGCTGGGGTAATGACATTGGGAAGGGCAGGAGAGAGGAACTTCTGGATAAGTACAGGTCAGCCATAGAAGTAGTTAGGTCTAAGGGAGGGATCCCAGTCACATGCAGCATCTTGCCTAGAAAGGGAGTGGGCAATGAATGGATGTCTAGGGCAATTGGTATAAATTGCTGGCTAGACAGGTACTGCAAGGAACTTGCAATCCCATTCATTGATAACTGGGACCTATTCTTTGGCAAACGTAATATGTATGCAAAGGACGGGGTTCGTCTCTCTGGGGATGGAGTGGTTGCATTAGCCAATTCAATTGAGAGGGTAATTGATGACTTGTCTAGGAATTTAAACTGATAGATTATAGAGGTATGGGTGTTTGTGGGAAACAATCAGGCTGCAGCATTAGGGTTAAAAACAGCAGTTATTACCGGGATACCTCTGAGATATGTTTAAAAGACAATATTCAAAATAAAGTTGCTAGTAATGGCAAATCAATTGATCAACAAACAAAGAGGGATAGTAGAGAGCAACGAGTGACTAGCTCCCTTAAAGTTTACTATACAAATAGTAGGAGTCTAAGAAATAAGATAAATGAGCTAAGATTACTTGCAAGTGTAGGTAATATAGATATTATTGGAATAACAGAGACCTGGTTCAACCTGAAAGATAGAGAAATGCCTTCTGAATGCAACATACAGGGTTATAAACTATTCCACACTGACAGGGTCAACAGGAAGGGTGGTGGTGTGGCGATGTATGTCAGAGAAAATTTAAATTGTTGTCTTAGACATGATATAAGATTAGAGACATCGAACACAAAATCTGTTAGGCTACAGTTTCTCGAGGGACATGACAAATTAATTTTGGGTGTGATTTATAGGTCCCCAAACCTTGATAGAGAGGGCAGTAAGCTGTTATGGGACGAAATTCATAAGGCATCTAGATATAAAAATGTTGTTATAATGGGAGATTTTAACTTTAGACAAATTGATTGGAACAATATGACAGGAAATTTTGAGTCTAGTGACTTTCTTGATACGGTTCAGGATTGCTTTTTAGAACAGGTTGTGACAGAACCAGCTAGAGGAAACAATCTGCTTGACTTGGTTCTTGCCAACAAAGGTTCACTAATTAATAATCTTGAGGTTAATGATGAGCTTGGGGAAAGTGATCACAAATCACTTAGTTTTAATATGTCATGGAATTACCCAGATAACTGCAATCAAATCTCTGTCCCAGATTTTCGCTTTTCCGACTTCATGGGACTGAAAAATTACCTGGGTGGGCTAAATTGGGATGTCCTGGCTATGGGTCAGGTAGGTGATCTTGGTTGTCAATATGACGTTTTTCAGAGCATAGTTCTAGCTGCCCAGATAACTTTTGTTCCGAGTAGGGAAATTAGATTTAACAAAAATGAACCCAAATGGATGAATAACAGATTAAAACATCTCATTGGTCAAAAGAGAGGCATATATAGGCGTATCAAAAGAGGGGATGGGCAGTTAAGAAATCAATATATTCAATTAAAGAGAGAAATAAAGAAAGAAATAAGAAAAACAAAAAGGGATTATGAGGCTAAGGTCGCAAGGGATTCAAAGATTAACCCTAAAGGATTCTTTCAGGTATACAGAAGTAAGATTAGGGACAAAATTGGCCCACTTAAGAGTAACTCTGGTCAGATCACTGACAGTGATAAGGATATGTGTGAAATTCTCAATACCTACTTCCTCTCAGTTTTCACCCAGGAAAATGCTAGCGATATTCCTGAAATAATAGATTATGTAGAACAGGATGATAATAAACTATGCACGATTGTGGTAACTAGTGACATGGTCCTCAGACAAATAGAGAAACTAAAACCTAACAAATCCCCAGGTCCTGATGAACTGTTTGCAAGGGTGTTAAAGGAATGTAAAAAGGAACTTAGCAAACCTTTGGCTAATCTTTTTAACATATCACTACAAACTGTCATAGTGCCTGATAAGTGGAAAATGGCAAATGTAATACCTATTTATAAGGCAGGTGACAGGTCCTTGGCTTCGAACTATAGTCCAATAAGCCTTACCTCCATAGTGGGAATATTTATGGAATCAATAATTGCCGAAGCAATTCGTAGCCATCTTGACAGGCACAGATTGATTAATGAATTTCAACACGGTTTTACAAAGGGGCGTTCCTGTGTTACGAATTTACTAACTTTTTTCACTAAGGTGTTTGAGGAGGTAGATCATGGTAATGAATATGATATTGCGTATATGGACTTCAGTAAGGCTTTCGATAGAGTTCCACACCAGAGGCTTTTGAGGAAACTTGAGGCACACAGAATAGGAGGAGAAATTTTTTCCTGGGTAGAGGCATGGCTGACAAATAGACAGCAGAGAGTTTGCATAAATGGGGAGAAAGCAGAATGGGGGCACGTCACAAGCGGTGTTCCTCAGGGGTCAGTGTTGGGCTCGTTGTTGTTCACAATTTACATAAACGACATAGATGAGGGAATAAATAGCGACATAAGCAAATTTGCTGATGACACCAAAATAGGCCACTCCAGGATGATTTGAATAGACTGATGCAATGGTCGGATAAGTGGCAGATGCAGTTTAATATTGACAAATGCAAAGTTCTAAATGTTGGACAAGTAAATAACCATGCCACATATAAACTAAATAATGTAGATCTTAATACTACTGATTGCAAAAAGGATTTAGGAGTTCTGGTTAGCAGTAATTTAAAACCAAGACAACAGTGCATTAGTGTTCGCAATAAAGCTAACAGAATTCTTGGCTTCATATCTAGAAGTATAAATAATAGAAGTCCTCAGGTTGTTCTTTAACTCTATATATCCTTGGTTAGGCTTCATTTAGACTATGCTGCTCAGTTCTGGTCACTGCATTACAGAATGGATATAAATGCTCTGGAAAACGTACAGAGGAGGATGACAAAGATGATCCCATGTATCAGAAATCTTCCCTATGAGGATAGACTAAGGGCCCTGAATCTGCACTCTCGAAAGACGTAGAATTAGGGGGGGATATGATCGAGGTGTATAAATGTAAAACAGGAATAAATAAAGGGGATGTAAATAGCGTGCTGAAAATTTCCAGCCAAGACAGGACTCGCAGCAATGGTTTCAAGTTGGAAAAAATTAGATTCAGAAAGGATATAGGAAAGCACTGGTTTGGTAATAGAGTTGTGGATGAGTGGAACAAATTCCCGAGTACAGTTATTGAGGCTAAAACGTTGTGTAGTTTTAAAAATAGGTTAGATAAATACATGAGTGGGTGTGGGTGGGTGTGAGTTGGACCTGACTAGCTTTTGCTGCTGGGTCTGGTACAGTGCTCCATCCTTGAGTGGGGATGACCAGACTGGGTGGGTCATTGGGATAATCCGGGGGGTGGGTCATTGGTCTAATCCGGGGGGGGGACATCGATCTGCTCCGCATGGGTCAGTAGGCCTGTTGCAGTGTTCCTTCTTTCTTATGTTCTTTCTTATATTCTTATGTGTTGAAGGTTGTTGCTAGTGGCACACACAGCATATCTGCTCCCTCTCTAAGGACCCAAGGAGCGATGTTATCTGGTCCCACCGCCTCTGAGATATCAAGTTCATGTAGCAGTTTCTTCACCTGCTCCCTGGTTGTATGCATTTCATCCAGCACTTGCTGGTGTACCCCTCTATTCTTACTTCTCAGAGTCCTTACTGCATCCACTGTAAATATTTCTTTAAATCTCATGTTGAGGTCCTCACATACTTCTTGGTCATTTCTTGTGAACAACCCAGCTTCCTTCCTCAACCTGATTACCTGGTCCTTGACTGTTGTTTTCCTCTTGATGTGGCTATGCAACAGCTTCGGGTTAGACTCGACTTTCGATGCTATATAGTTTTCCTATTATCGCTGGGCCTCCCTTCTTATCTATGCATATTCATTAATGGCTCATCGACTAATCTCTATTTTCCAAGGTTCTCTGTCTTCTGTACTTTTTCCATTCTACAATGCACTTAGTTCTTGCCTTCCTACACTTTTGTATGAACCAACGGCTCGTTCTGATCTTCCCATTATTTCTGTTGCCCTTGGGAACAAACCTCTCCTCAGCTTCCTTGCATTTTGTTGTCATGTAGTCCATCATTTCATTTACTGATTTTCTTACCAAATCTCTTTCCCTCTGAACCCCTTGCTGGAAGTTCCTCATGCCTGTGTAGTCCTCCCTTTTGTAGTTTGGCTTCTCCCATCCTACTCCTTCTATCCTCTCTCCTTGTAACTCTATTATGTATTCAGAATTCAGAACCACGTGATCACTAGCTCCGAGGGGCTTTTCGTATGTGATGTCCTCGATGCCTGAACTATTCGAGGTGAATATGAGGTCCAGTCCTGCTGGTTCATCCGCACCTCCCTCTCTGATAGTGTCCCTAACATGTTGAAGCACGAGGTTTCCCAGTACCACATCCATCATCTTGGCTCTCCATGTTTCAGGACATCCCATTTGGCTCCAAGTTTTTCCAGTCAATTTCCTTTTGACTGAAATCACCCATAACTAGTAACTTTGCTCTGCCTGTGTGAGCTCTTCTGGCCACTTCAGCTAGAGTGTCCACTATTGCTCTGTTGATCTCTTCATATTGTTCTCTTGGCCTCCAGCAGTTCAGTAGTGTGTTGTACATCACAGCAAATACTACCTTAGGCCCCTCGCTGGTAGGCGGGATTCCCGCCTACCAGTGATTATGCCCTCGTCTGCTACCCGTCCCATTTCCACCTGACGTTACTACATAAGCGTCAGGTGCCTTGCTTCTGCTTCAGAATCTCCACGATTACGGTGCTCTTCGCACCTACTGCTAGGTTGAGGGAATGATTACCTCATCTTCTGTACATAGTTCTTCTGTCTTCAAGTTATGTTCTGGAATTTGTATTGATAAAGCCACTGGATGGCGACACGTCTACAATAAAGATACCCAGATGTTGCACATGTGTCTCAATTTCATCTTGTCGGTATTGTATACCATTCTTGTACAACCTGTCAGACACTGCAACATCATGGAATCTTGATTCTGAGGACATGTACATAACCTTCACGACTACGACAACTACTACTACAACTAACCCATCTCTTTGGGTAGGACCTATTTCCACTGGGGAATCCCGCCTACCAGTGACTATGCCCTCGTCTGCTACCCGTCCCATTTCCACCTGACGTTACTATATAAGCGTCAGGCGCCTTGCTTCTGCTTCAGAATCCCCACGACTACGGTGCTCTTCGCACCTACTGCTAGGTTGATGGACTAATTACCTCATCTTCTGTACATAGTTCTCCTGTCTTCAAGTTATGTCCTGGAATTTGTATTGATAAAGCCACTGGATGGCGAAACGTCTACAATAAAGATACCCAGATGTTGCACATGTGTCTCAATTTTATCTTGTTGGTATTGTATACAATTCTTGTACATCATGTCTCTGTCCAAGTTGTCAATTCCTCTCAGTATTTTATATGTCGTTTTCATATCTCCCCTATCTCTCCTGTCCTCCAGTGTCGTCAGGTCGATTTCCCTTACATTTTCTTCGTAGGACATGCCCCTTACATCCGGACTAGTCTTGTTACAAACCTTTGCTCTTTCTCTAATTTCCTTAAGTGGTTGGCTAGGTGTGTTTTCCAAACTGGTTCTGCATACTCCAATATAGGCCTGACATACAGGGTGTATAGGATCCTGAACGATTCCTTGTTGAGATGTCGGAATACATTTCTTAGGTTTGCTAGGCTCCCATATGCTGCAGCAGTTATTTGGCTGATATGCACCTCAGGAGATGTGCCCGGTGTTATACTCACCCAAAGATCCTTTTCCTTGAGTGAGGTTTGTAGTCTCTGGCCCTCCGTCTGCATTCTTCTTTGCCCTTCCTCAATCTTCATAACTTTGTACTTGATAGAGTTGAACTCCAGGAGCCAGTTTCTGGACCAGCCTGTCCAGATCCCTTTGAAGTTCTGTATGGTCCTCGTCCGACTGAATTCTTCTCAACAATTTCACATCATCTGCAAACAGGGACACTTCGGAGTCTCTTAATTCCATCACGTCGTTCATGAATACCAGAAACAGCACAGGTCCTAGGACTGACCCCTGTGGCACCCCACTCGTTACAGGCGCCCACTCTGACACCTTGCCACGTACATGACTCGCTGTTGTCTTCCTGACAGGTATTCCCTGATTCACTGTAGTGTTTTCCAGTTATCCCTGCCTATTCCTCCAGCTTTTGCACTAATCTCTTGTGTGGAACCGTGTCAAACGCCTTCTTACTGTCCAAGAAAATGCAATCTACGTACCCCTTTCTCTGTTGTCTTACTTCTGTCACCCTATCATAAAACTCCAGTAGGTTTGTGACACAGGATTTCCCTTCCCTGAAACCGTGCTGGCTGTCGTCGATGAGCTCATTCCTGTCTAGGTGCTCCACCACTCTTCTCCTGATAATCTTCTCCATGATCTTGCATACCACACATGTCAGTGACACTGGTTTGTTGTTTAATGCTTCGTGTCTGTCTCCTTGTTTAAAAACTGGGACTACATTTCCTGTCTCCCATACCTGAGGTAGTCGCCCTGCTTCGATAGAAGTTTTGAAGATTGTTGGTAGTGGTACACAAAGCACCTCTGCTCCCTCTCTCAGAACCCATTGAGAGATGTTTTCCAGCCCCATCGTCTCCGAGGTATCTAGCTCGCTTAGCAGCCACTTCACTTCTTCCTCGGTTGTATGTATTGTGTCCAACAGTTGATGGTGTACCTCGCCTCATCGCCTTTGTGGAGTCTCTTCTGTCTCCTCTGTGAACACTTTGAATCTCATGCTGAGCTCCTCACATACTTCGTGGTTTCTTGTGACCTCCCCTCTTTCCTTCCTCAGCCTGTGTGTGTGTGCGTTTGTGTGTGAGTGTGTGTATGTTCAAGTGTGTGTGTACTCACTTATACATACTCAGCTATGTGATTGAGAGTCGTCTCTGCTCTTGGACCCACCTTTTAGCTGGTCGCTACTGAGTTCATTCTTTCATGTTTTCGTACCTCTTCTTAAAGGTATGTATAGATCCTACCTCTACCAGTTCGCCCTCCAGATTTTTCCACATCCTCTGTGTGTGTGTGTGTGTACTCAACTGTACTTACCTAATTGTGGTTGCATGGGTCGATTCATAGCTCCTGGCCCCGTCTCTTCTCTGGTCGCTACTAAATCCACGAAAAATATATATTTCATTGTGTTGGTTTATTATTAAATTAATGTAAACTTATCTAAGAAGTATTTAGTTGGATTAGGCTAAAATAAATTGCGCTTGTTATAATAAGGTTAGGTAAGTTTTCTAAGATTCTTTTGTTACAAAATTATGAATTTTTACATTAACATAAATGATAAAAATATATCTTTAAAAGTATGAAAGAAAATTTTAGAAAGAACTTAATTTTAAATGACTTCTTGTTAATTGATCAATTTTACCTGATTTTGTCGAATAGGTAAAATTGGTCAATTAGCAAGAACTCGTTTAAAATTAAATCCATTCTAAAATTTTCTCTTATACGTTTAAAGACATATTTTTTTTATTTATGGTAATGTAAAAATTAATAATTTTGTACCAAAAGAACCTTAGAAAACTTACCAAACCTTATTATAACAAGCCTAATCCAACTATATTTTAGATAAGCTTTCAGTAATTTAATAATAAAGAAACACAATGAAATATATGTTTTTTTGTTAGGTTTAGAATGGCTTTTGCGAAGTTACTACATACACAAATTTTCGCTGAGAGCTATTGCAATACAGAGGGTCTTAGGGTCGAGGCATGTTCCCACTGCCTAAATGGAATCTGGAGGAAATCCCCAGAGTAAGGTGCACTCACAAATTGGAGACGGGCAGACTCCCTGTCTGATGTTTCAGTCCTAAGCATGTTGACAACCACATTTTCAGCAATGAGGCCATCCCAACTGTTTTGTAGGCAAGTACTGCACTAGGTTTTGCTGATGAAGCCCCGAGAGTCTCCCATTTGGCAATGGCTCTGGCGTAGTTAGTGTCCTGTATTCCTGCTGAGTCACTGAGGTCGTCTGGAAGAATGTGTTAACTCGTTTCATGCTGTGGAAGAGGATAGGAAAGCTCGTAGGGCAGTCTGGGAGGATCTGCATACTCCTGGCCCCCCAGGCCTGTCTGGAAGTGAGGCTTCCAACCACTGTCCATGTTGAAAGGGAAGATTCAATACACACTCTAGCATAGTTTATAGGAGGGAGTCATATTCCTTATGTTTCGGACTGCTGAAGGCTGGGGAGCATTTCAGGAAGTAGGTAAGTTTTGGGATGTGAATCAATGTCTTTCATCCTGCCTTTCATCGTCCTGGTCTGATATTTTCTTTTCTATGATCAGATCAATAGCACTAGGTCCAAAAGGAGCACCAAGGAGGGTGTTGGTTGGATCAATGACTCGTGCTCCTCGCAAAACAGGACTAATATCCTCAATGATCTGGGGAGCATCTCAGGAAGTAGGTAAGTTTTGGGATGTGAATCAATGTCTTTCATCCTGCCTTTCATCGTCCTGGTCTGATATTTTCTTTTCTATGATCAGATCAATAGCACTAGGTCCAAAAGGAGCACCAAGGAGGGTGTTGGTTGGATCAATGACTCGTGCTCCTCGCAAAACAGGACTAATATCCTCAATGATCTGTTGACTGGTAGAAACTATTTCACTTTTGGTGGGGTTTAAAGACAGGCCCAGGCTCTCTTCTATGTTTTGAATTTTTCTTATGTACTCTAGGAGAGATTCTATAGTGCCAGCTAGGATGCCATCATCCAAGAACCAGATATTGAGCTCACCGGAGAGTGCTTCTGTGACTCCCTTGATGGCCAGACAGAAAACGGGCGAGAGGGTCCCTCTGTTGGAAACCCTCACACGAGTCAATTTCATGAATTCCAAAAAATAGTTTAGAAGTCACACCATAACACGAGTGAATGAAGGGGCATAGTGAAGGAAAGTGTCTAGAAACGGTTTGGCGAGCAACATCCCTTCTGACTAAGTTAAATGTGTTGGCAAAGTCCAATTTGTTCAAGGCTTTTCTCATCGGACATGTTGATGTATACTCGTGCTGCATGGGCAGCTGCTTCACAGCCTTGTTGAACACCAAAACCGATCTGAGTTGGTTTCAACATTGCAGCAGCCTGACTCACCATTCTTACTGCAGCCTTGGTGATATAGTGCTGCACAGTGTTGCCCACTGCAATGGGCAACACCCATTGCAGTGGGGTCTTATGGCTTCTGGGACACTGCCACCCAGGCACACATTGGAACACTTGGTGAATTCAGACAACAACCTCTCTGAAACATCACCAAGTGCAGGATATAGCATTTGTTTTAAGTGTTGTGGCCTTAAACCGGTGAAACCCCCTACTGAGCCCTGTGGAAATGGCATAGCAGCTATATTCATATCAGCATCCTGTATGGTTAAATGTTCTTCACCTGCTGCAATGTCAGGGAGGTCAATGTTGGTACTGAGAGTCCTGGGTGGATGTTTGTCCTTCAGGGCTTGTGCTGTAATAACGTCCTTAGGAGTGAGGGTATCCTCACTGGTTATGAGTCTCAGTACTTCAGTAGTATTACCCTCTTTTATTGTTTTGCTAATTTGGGCTCTGATTTTTGAGGAATCAGGTGTTCTGTTGTTGGCATTTACCCAGCAAGTGTTTGTCGCCCTAGAGGGGAGACGGACGAGGATGTCATCTCTAGAGCATGCATTTATTGCCCTAATAACAGATGTTGATTGGGATTTGTCCCGATCAACATCTGTTATTGGAACTGATAAATATCAATAGGTTGTGTCAAGATTCGTTGTTTGCATCACTGACTTTCGTCAAGAGACCAGCGAATTTGCTAGACGCTTGAGGGCGAGCTGCTTTGGGGATGTGTCAGCATCCTGGTGGATGTTAATTTAATTGTAGATTTTAGATCCTCTGTAGAAGTAAAGTCACGGTATCTGTCAGCTCTGTCTGCTGGGAGGGGCTGTTGGTTGTTCTCACTTGGAGCTCTCCAGGAGCCCAGACATCCATTGTGTGCATGGAAGTTGCCATCTTGGGCGCGGAAGGGTGCCAGCGTAGTGGCCTGGTGGTGCTTGAGGGGCTGGGAGGAGAAAACTGCCCTCTACAGTTGGGGGTTTCGCTGGGAGTTGAGTGGGGAAGACGCAGGGATTTGAGTGGGGGAGACGCAGGGAGTTGGATGGGGGAAGGTGCAGGAAGCTGGGTGGGAAAAGCCCGGGGACAGAGGTTAGGGAGAAGCGTAGGCAGTCACTGTGCACTGCACATGGATTGCACACTATATACTGTTCACACTGTCTTGCTTACAATAAACACAACATTATTTGTTTCCCATGCACATCATGAAAGATGTGGGTATGTGCACTTCTTAAATCCAGTGTGTTCCCTCACCTTCACCTACACACCCTGCCTCTTCTCCCTCCCCCGTGGCGTGGGGGAGGAGGCACTGACTGATTCCGACCTCTTTACTCTCAACACTACGTTGCTTCCCACACCATATGCCTATTAATTTTTCCATGCACCGACACACATTCATTTCTAAATTAAATGGAAGCATGGTTCCTGGTGCTCGAGGTATATATGTTTATGGAGGCCATTCGAGGTTTGTATATACCTGGTTGGCACCCACGCACAGTGTAGGCCTTGTCCTGCACAACCCACCTTGGCTGTCTTCCCCATTACCACCACTCATTAACCTTCACAAACTGCACAACACTTCCACTATTTAGGTTCAAAAGATGCACTAGAATATCTTCTCACTGCACTTGAACGTATACAAAGAGAGAGACAGACAGAGAGATAGTGATGTAACTGATAACCAGCTGACCTACAATGTACCTGAACAAGTGTCGGGCACAAGCCTCAGCAGCAGAGATATACCTGGTAAAGCTGGATGCAGGCATAGAAGAGGATATGGAAGAGACAGTGGAAGATACCCGCAGCCATCTCATGTCTCGCCCAAAAGGTAAATAATCATCAGGTTGATCAGCAACAGAACATTAAAAAAGCAGCTGTTGAGTCAGCAGTAAAAATACAAAAACACCCTCTCACGAGCCTAGGAAGTGTCTCACTGTCACTGAAGGGGGCACACCACTGACAACTGCCTGTGAAATACCCGATGCATATTACAGCCTCTAGCTTAGCCGGAGAGATGACTGACAGACGCTTGGTCAACAGCCATATGATCTAAGGACAATTGGCTGAACAGACATTGCACCAACAGCCAAATGGCTTAACAGACAATTGACCGAATGGATAATTAGTGTAGGATAGTATAGGTTTGTTATTTTATTGCCTTTTTAATTCTGTTTGATATTTTTATTTCTTTATTTTAATGTTGCTTATTATCCATTCTTAAGAACATAACTATCTTAGATCATTCAACCCTAGAATGATCCGAGTCTGGAATAATTTAGCTCAGCATAAAGACATTGACAAGATAAAAACGGTTGACCAAATGAAATTACTAGCCCATAGATGGCTCTAATTTCATTATATTCCTATTTATACGTCACATAATGAAAATGCATTTAAATGAGCTGATGTAGGAAACAACTCTTAGTATGTAAATAAAGATAGGGAATCTTAATTAAAACCCTTTCTTGGCAGGCACAAAATTGTCCTGCACAAATAGGTGCTGCAGTGCATGTTCATCCTGAATGCCCTGCGTCGCTGGTTTCCCATTTTTTATTTCTGACCAATTACAAGGCTTCTAAGAATCGCCCCAGCTAAGTGGCAGTAACATCCACTCTCTTCCCATTGGTTGGGAAACAATAGTGTAAACACTCCATAGTGGCATCTAAACCTGTTTTTTCTGCTTGTGTTATCTTCAAATACTGTTAAATTTCGCCACTTCACAATATTTTCATTCTAGTACCAAAATAAAGGTGTGAGGCAGATTTAGATAAACTAATGTTTGTGTGACGCATTCTTTGACTGCAGGATGCAACTGAAAGAAAGTGAAAAAGGCCCAAAAATAATAAGGCATGCCCGATAAACTTTCCCTGTGCAATAAATATTTTTTTATATATTTTTTACACTACGGATATATATTAAATAGTTGATTGGGTGTGTTCAGGATACATTTATTGTCCATGCAGATCGATGGTAAGACATTTTGTGGTGCTGCTTCCGGAAAGATGTCGGTGTTTTTGGTGTTAGGGAGTCTGAACCAGAGCCTGGTGGCCAGAAATTGCTTGACAGTAGTGACGAATACTTAACAGAGGATGCACAAGTGTCAAGTGATGATGAGGAAGAAGCTATACCAGCCATAAACCCATGAAAAACCAATATAAACCCATGAAAAACCAACAAAATGCGAAGGTATTACAATTGCACCACAAGAAACATCCAGTTGTCTCGTCTCACATGCAAGGTAAATCTATGGAAAAATAAAGACATAAGCAGTATAACGTGATCCTTTATTGACAACGTTTCACCCACACAGTGGATTTTATCAAGTCAAAAACAGATCTGTTTGTGATTTGATAAAGCCCACTGTGTGAGCGAAACGTTGTCAATAAAGAATCACATTATATTGCTTCTGTGTTTATTTTTCCATTGTGTCGGTATTTTATATATTTCCAAGGTAAATCTATGCAAAAAGGTAAAAATTGCTTCCTCAACTTCCATCCCAAGAAATAATCCATTATAATGACTGTTCTTAGGCAATATTTGAAAACGTTTCCATGGAAATAAATGGTATAAAATACCGACACAATGGAAATATAAACACATATGCAGTATAATGTGATCCTTTACTGACTACGTTTCGCCCAAACAGTGGGCTTTTTCAAGTCACAAACAGAACTGTTTGTGACTTGAAAAAGCCCACTGTGTGGGCGAAACGTAGTCAATAAAGGATCACATTATACTGCATATGTGTTTATATTTCCAAAACGTTTCGATGTTTTGAATGACAACACTCATTACAATAGATTATTTCTTGTGATTGAAGTCAATGAAGCAGTTTTTACCTTTCTTTTTTATAATTCTTTGCAATGTTACGACGTTTTGTTCTTATTTATAGTTTTGAAAAGCTTCATAATGATTGGAAATGAGTTCCATTGATTTTTTTTGGTAATGTGTGTTCTCATTATTAATTAGAAAAATAAATATTTAGTGTTTAATTAACATTTGAGTTTTTACAATGACTGCAGTGTAGTCCACTCTTATCAGGCAGGCCTAAAAAAATTTGCATTGTAATTTCAGACTTTTTTCTGAATTTATTTTTAGAAATTAATTTATAAAGGCTCATTTAGTTTGCACTGCGATACTCTATTGGCTCATAGTAAAGGCATTTCAATTTGTGCAATATTTTGGACTTGCCCTGTAAAACCATTGTGTAGGAGTGTGTGTACTCACCTAATTGTGATTGCAGGTGTGTACTCGCCTAATTGTACTCACCTAATTGTGGTTGCAGGGGTCGAGACTCAGCTCCTGGCCCCGCCTCTTCACTGATCGCTACTGGGTCCTCTCTCTATCTGCTTCCTGAGCTTTGTCATACCTCTTCTTAAAACTATGTATGGTTCCTGCCTCCACTACTTCACTTGCTAGGCTATTCCACTTGCTGACAACTCTGTGACTGAAGAAATACTTCCTAACGTCCCTGTGACTCGTCTGAGTCTTCAGCTTCCAGTTGTGACCCCTTGTCCCTGTGTCCCCTCTCTGGAACATCCTATCTCTGTCCACCTTGTCTATTCCCCGCAGTATCTTGTATGTCGTTATCATATCTCCCCTGACCCTTCTGTCCTCCAGTGTCGTCAGTCCGATTTTCATTAACCTTTCCTCGTACGACATTCCCTTTAGCTCTGGGACTAGCCTTGTTGCAAACCTTTGTACTTACTCTAACTTCCTGACGTGCTTGACCAGGTGTGGGTTCCAGACTGGTGCTGCATACTCCAGTATGGGCCTAACATACACAGTGTACGGTGTCTTGAACGATTCCTTATTAAGGTATCGGAACGCTATTCTCAGGTTTGCCAGGCGCCCGTATGCTGCAGCGGTTATTTGGTTGATGTGTGCCTCCGGTGATGTGCTCGGTGTTATGGTCACCCCAAGGTCTTTCTCCCTGATTGAGGTCTGTAGTCTTTGTCCACCTAGCCTATACTCTGTCTGCGGTCTTCTTTGCCCCTCCCCAATCTTCATGACTTTGCATTTGGCTGGATTGAATTCGAGAAGCCAGTTACTGGACCACATGTCCAGCCTGTCTAGGTCTCTTTGCAGTCCTGCCTCATCCTCGTCCGGTTTAATTCTTCTCATCAACTTCACGTCATCTGCGAACAGGGACACTTCAGAGTCTATTCCTTTCATCATGTCGTTCACATATATCAAAAATAGCACTGGTCCTAGAATTGACCCCTGTGCGACCCCAATCGTCACAAGCGCCCACTGTGATACCTCTTCACGTACCATGACTCGTTGCTGCCTCCCTGTGAGGTATTCCCTTATCCATTGCAGTGCCCTCCCTTTCACATGCGCCTGATCCTCCAGCTTCTGCACTAATCTCTTGTGGGGAACTGTGTCAAAGGCCTTCCTGCAGTCTAGGAAAACGCAATATACCCACCCCTCTGTCTCGTGTCTTACTTCTGTTACCTTGTCATAAAACTCCAGGAGGTTTGTTATACAAGATTTGCCTTCCATGAACCCATGCTGGTTTTCATTTATAATCTTGTTCCTTTCCAGGTGTTCGACCACTCTCCTCCTGATAATCTTCTCCATGACTTTGCACACAATACATGTCAGAGACACAGGTCTGTAGTTTAGCGCCTCGTTTCTGTTTCCTTTCTTAAATATGGGGACTACATTAACTGTCTTCCATTTCTCAGGTAGTTGCCCAGTTTCAAGGGATGTGTTGAAGATTGTGGTTAGAGGCACGCACAGCATCTCTGCTCCTTCTCTAAGGACCCATGGGGAGATGTTGTCCGGTCCCATCGCCTTTGAGGTGTCAAGGTCACTTAAGAGCTTCTTCACCTCCTCCTCAGTTGTTCGTATGTCATCCAACACTTGTTGGTATATTCCCTCTTGATGTTCCCTTCTGTGCTGTCTTCCCACAGCCCTTCCTGTCTCTACTGTAAAAACTTCCTTAAATCTCCTGTTCAGCTCCTCACATACCTCCTGATCATTTCTTGTGAGTTCTCCACCTTCTGTCCTTAATCTGATCACCTGGTCTTTGACTGTTGTCTTCCTCCTGATGTGGCTATACAACAGTTTCGGGTCAGTCTTCATTCTCGATGTTATGTCATTTTCATACTGTCGCTGGGCCTCCCTCCTTACCTGTGCGTACTCATTCCTGGCTCTGCGACTGATCTCTCTATTTTCATGTGTTCTCTGCCTTCTGTACTTTTTCCATTCTCTATTGCACTTTGTTTTTGCCTCCTTACACCATCGGGTAAACCAGGGGCTCGTTCTGGTTTTCCCGTTGTTACTGTTGCCCTTGGGAATAAACCTTTCCACTGCCTCCTTGCATTTTGTTGTTACATATTCCATCATTTCATTTACTGGCTTTCCTGCCAGTTCTCTGTCCCACTGGACCTCCCGCAGGAAGTTCTTCAACCCTATGTAGTCCCCTCTTTTATAGTCAGGCTTTTCCCATTCAACTCCTGTTATTCTCTCCACTTGCAGCTCTACTATGTATTCAAAGCACAGAACCACGTGGTCGCTAGCTCCTAGGGGACTCTCATACTTGATGTCCTCAATGTCTGAGCTGCCCAGGGTGAACACAAGGTCCAATCTTGCTGGTCCATCCTCCCCTCTCACTCTGGTAGTGTCCTTAACATGTTGGTGCATGAGGTTTTCCAGCACCACGTCCAATATCCTGGCTCTCCATGTTTCGGGACCCCCATGTGGCTCCAGGTTTTCCCAGTCAATCTCCCTGTGGTTGAAATCCCCCATAACCAGCAACTTTGCTCTGCTGGAGTGAGCTCTTCTTGCCACCTCAGCAAGTGTGTCCACCATTGCTCTGTTGCTCTCTTCATATTCCTCTCTTGGTCTCCTGCAGTTCTGTGGTGGATTATACATCACTGCAATGACCACTTTGTGTTCCCCAGACTGAAGTGTACCTGCTATGTAGTCTCTTTCTCCCGTCTCATCTATGCCTTCCATTTTCTCGAATTTCCATCTGTTTTTTACGAGCAGAGCAACCCCACCTCCCCCCCTGCCCCTTCTATCTTTCCTCATGATCTGGTATCCTGGTGGGAAGATTGCATCTGTTATTGTCTCCGTGAGTTTTGTTTCTGTAACTGCTATGATGTCTGGGGACTTCTCATTGATTCTTTCTTGCCATTCCTCATGTTTATTCGTTAATCCATCTGCATTTGTGTACCAAACCTTCAACTTCTGTTCTAATACTGTAACTGTGGTGCAGGGGGTGGAAACAGAGGGATTGGTGTGTGATGGTTGGTTTGGATTGTTCAGTTGCCTTGGGGGTGTCGTGGCTGGAGTCCTTCTGCAGGTGTTTCTGGGGGGTGCGCTTGTCCTTCCATTTGATCCTGGGTTATTCTGCTCTCCGTTTTCATTTCCTCCCATTTCTGCTTTCTTTTTTGAACTCTCTCTTTCATTGTCTTCCTTTCGTCCTGTGTTCTGTCTCGATCGAGGTACACACTCCGGAACTCCTGCTTGCCTCTCAGCCGTGCTTTCTCCTGCAGGATCATGGTTCAGGTTGATTCTGTGTGTGTGTGTGTGTGTGTGTGTGTGTGTGTGTGTGTGTGAGTGTACAAAGGAAAGATAGTAGAGGACCTGAAAGTCAACCCCGAGCCTCTCTGTGGAGAACTATTTACTATCTACATTAAGGACTATGGTGTATTATATAGGCGTGAGTCATAGATAGAAAAGCAGAAGTCTCTTACCCAACATGTAATTATCTTTGGCGGCTGTTGACAAGAAAACCAGGGTGAAAAAAATTAACATTTCATATTGGAGAATTGCCATGGAATTTGCAGGATGGATGGAATTGGATGGAAGACTTTGGATACAATAGTCTCTACTAAATTCTTGAACTATTTCTATCATAAGTTACTTTTATTTCTCCATTGTTGCTAAGAGAGCTGTGTGTACCAATGGTTTTACCACTGGATACCACCAGTTCTGCTCTGATTATCATAACTCTGTACTTCTACCATCACTACAACAACTAGCTGTATTTCAGTTGCTACAAGATCCAAGAAAGGTATCTCCATATTGCTTAGCTTTGGTCCCCTGTACCTCGACGCACGCAATTAGAATACTGCAGAGCGTGACATGAGTAAAAAATGCAGTTAAATGTTAGTACTGAAGATGGGAAACAAATCAGAAGACGAATTTACAAGTCAACAGAGAAATTGATATCACAGTTTCTTAAATAATTGCAAATTGGGACATACACAACACAAATCTAATTGAAACCTTTCACTTAACAACTTGAAAGCTAAACGGAAGAGGCATTATCTTATCTCAGAGGCCAGTATCATAAACTACTTCAGGAATGAGACACTTGTGCAGCATTTGCGAATCTTTATTGAGGAAGAGTTTCTCCAGTGGGTTTTGCAATTCATTACAAAGAAGAACAGTGAAAGAAGAGGAGTTTGAGGTGATCAGTCCCTCAGCCCTTAGAGGGTACAGAGAGTCTATTACTTGGAGTTTACCTGGAGAGAGTTCCGGGGGTCAACGCCCCCGCGGTCCGGTCTGTGACCAGGCCTCCTGGTGGATCAGAGCCTGATCAACCAGGCTGTTGCTGCTGGCTGCACGCAAACCAACGTACGAGCCACAGCCCGGCTGGTCAGGAACCGACTTTAGGTGCTTGTCCAGTGCCAGCTTGGTCTGTTGGTAATCCCCCTTATGTATGCTGGGAGGCAGTTGAACAATCTCGGGCCCCTGACACTTATTGTATGGTCTCTTAACGTGCTAGTGACACCCCAGCTTTTCATTGGGGGGATGTTGCATCGTCTGCCAAGTCTTTTGCTTTCGTAGTGAGTGATTTTCGTGTGCAAGTTCGGTACTAGTCCCTCTAGGATTTTCCAGGTGTATATAATCATGTATCTCTCCCTCCTGCGTTCCAGGGAATACAGGTTTAGAAACCTCAAGCACTCCCAGTAATTGAGGTGTTTTATCTCCGTTATGCGCGCCGTGAAGGTTCTCTGTACATTTTCTAGGTCAGCAATTTCACCTGCTGTTAGTGTGCAGCAATATTCCAGCCTAGATAGAACAAGCGACCTGAAGAGTGTCATCATGGGCTTGGCCTCCCTAGTTTTGAAGGTTCTCATTATCCATCCTGTCATTTTTCTAGCAGATGCGATTGATACAATGTTATGGAATAGGAAATAATTTAGATTCGATCCAATCAATGTGAGGATAACTTCACTTCTTTGGATCAAAAGATTCTCACTAGTATCTAGGCATTTCCCTTCAGGAAGCAAAAATTCAGACTTTCCAACAAGGAATCACTAATTTATAATCCTGCAAATCACTCAGTTTCAATATCATGGAATTACCTTTAATAATTGCAACCAAGTCAATGTTCCTAACTTCCGATTGGCCGATTTCAGAGGAATGAGAAATTACCTGGCTGGGATAAACTGGTATGACCTGACTATGGGTCAGATAGTTGGTGATGGTTGCCTACATGACATTTATAATTTTTCTAGCTGCCCAGGCTACTTATTTTCCAAACAGGGAAATTAGATCAAAGACAAATAACCCTAAATGGATAGAAAATAGATTAAAGCATCTCAGAGATCAAAAGAGAGGCATTTACAGGCGAATCAAAAGGGGACGTGGGCAGTTAAGAAATCAGTATATTCAATTAAGAAGAGAAATAAAGAAGGGAATAAGAAAAGCGAAAAGAGATCATGAGGTTAAAGTCGCTAGGGATTAGAAGATTAACTCAAAAGGTTTCTTTCAGGTATATAGGAGTAAGGTTAAACCACAGAGCAATGCTTTATCCCACTTTCACATTTGCATATCCGTGTGTGTTTCATACAGACATGTGACAAAAACCAGCTTATTAAAGCGCTAATTCTCTCAACATCACTCTGGCAATATATACAATCAGGGAGAAAGCTGTTTTGTACAGCAAGGTAATGTACTGGGTTATACGTGACAGTGTCCATTAGTGAAAATCTGTGCTAGCTTTAATATGGGGAAAAAGCGACTTTGTTTTGCATTCCTAGTGAAGCTTTGACCCCGTATTTGGACAAGTACAGAGGAAGCAAGCACATGTCCATGCGCGCGCGCACACACACACACACACACACACACACACACACACACACACACACACACACACACACACACACACACACACACACACACACAGGCATGTAGAACTTCTTGTAAGACTTTCAGTGGGAGAGAGAACTGGCAGAAAAACCAGAAACAGAAATGGACAATGTGACAAAATGCAAGGAGACAGAGGAGAGGTTTGTTCCCAAAGGAAACGGAAATAATGGGAAGACCAGAATGAATCCTTGGTTCACCCAAAGATGTAGGGAGGCAAAAATTAAGTGTGCTAGAGAATTGAAAAGAAACAGAAGACAAAGGACCCAGGAAAATAAAGTGATTAGCCGAAGAGCCACAGATGTATATGCACAGATAAGAAGGGAGGCTCAACGACAATATGAAAATGACATAGCATCGAAAGTCAAGTCTGACCCGAAGCTGTTGTATAGCCACATCAGGAGGAAAACAACAGTCAAGGACCAGGTAATCAGGCTGAGAAAGGATGGTGGGGAGTTCACAAGAAACGACCAAGAGGCATGTGAGGAGCTCAACATGAGATTTAAAGAAGTATTTACAGGGGAGACAGGAAAGACTCCAGGAATTCAGAACAGGGAGGTACACCAGCAAGTGCTGGATGAAATATACACAATCGAGGAGGTGAAGAAGCTGCTATGTGAACTTGATACCTCAAAGGCAGTGGGACGAGACAATATCTCTCCGTGGGTCCTAAGCGAGGGAGCAGACATGCTGTGTATGCCACTAACAAAAATCTTCAATACATCCATTGAAACTGGACAACTACCTGAAGAATGGAAGATGGCAGATGTAGTTCCATTTTTTAAGAAAGGAGAAAGACACGAGACATTAAACTATAGACATGTGTCACTAACGTGTATAGTATGCAAAGTCATGGAGAAGATCATCAGGAGGAGATTGGCAGAGCACCAAGAAAGACACAAGCTTATAAACGACAACGGTTTCTGGGAAGGAAAATCCTGTGTCGCAAACCTACTGAAGTTTTATGACAATGTAATAAAAGAGGGGTGGATAGACTGCATTTTCTTGGACTGCAAGAAGGCCTTCGACACAGTTCCTCACACGAGGTTAATGAAAAAGCTAGAGGATCAGGCACACATAAAAGAAAAGGCATTGCAATGGATCAGAGAATATCTGACAGGGAGGCAACAACAAGTCAAGGTACGAGACTAAGTGTCAGAGTGGGCGCCTGTGACAAGTGGGGTTCCATAGGGGTCATTCCTAGGTTCTATGCTGTTTTTGATATATGTAAATGACAACGGGAGGGATAGACTCAGAAGTTGCCTTGTTTGCAGATGATGTGAAGTTAATGAGGAGAATTAAATCGGTCGAGGATTAGGCAGGAGTACAAAGAGACCTGGACAGGCTACAAGCCTGGTCCAGCAACTCGCTCCTTGAATTTAATTAACCCCCCACCCCAATGCAAAGTCATGGAGATCGGGGAAGGGCAAAAAAGTCCGCGGACAGAGTGTAGTCTAGATGGCCAAAGACTACAAACGTTAATCATAAAGAAAGATCTTGGGGTGAGTATAATACCGAGCACTTATGAGGCACACATCAATCAAGTAACTTCTGGATCATACAGGCATCTGGCAAACATAAGAATAGCGTTCCGGCACCTCATTAAGGAATCGTTCAAGATTCTGTACATCATATACGTCAGGCCCATACTGGAGTATGCAACACCAATTTGGAATCCACACCTGGTTAAGCACGTCAAGAAATTAAAAGAAAGTGCAAAGGTTTACAACGAGACTAGTCCCAGAGCTAAGGGGATTGTCCTATGTAGAAAGGTTAAAGGAAATCGGCCTAACGACGCTGGAGGACAGGAGGGTTAGGGAGACATGATAACGACATATAAAATACTGCGAGAAATTGAGAAGGTGGAGAAAGACAGAATGTTTCAGAGTTTGGACACAGAAACAAGGGGTCACAATTTGAAGCTGAAGACTCATATGAGTCAAAGGGACGTTAGAAAGTATTTCTTCCGTTATGGAGTTATCAGGAAGTGGAATAGCCTAGAAAGTGACGTAGTGGAGCCAGGAACCATACATAGTTTTAAGACGAGGTTTGATAAAGCTTATGGTGCAGGGAGAGAGGAGACCCAGTATCAATCAGTGAAGAGGCGGGTCCAGGAGCTATGAATTGACCCCTGCAACAAGAATAATTAGGCGAGTTAGACGAGTACGCACACACACTAGAAACAACACGACAAGTGACTATCGACAAGTGCCTTTGACAAATGGCAACTAAAACACACACACACACACACACACACACACACACACACACACATACACAGTAGGGACACCGCGTGCGCGAGTCACGCCTTCCGTGTCACCCAAGAAAGATAATAAAGTGAAACAAACGTGTGACCAGTGAAAGAAATACATTGAATAGGGTACATTATATAACGAGAAGAAAATGAGGTGGATCTACGCCAGGACCTCACATTGAGCTGGACAATCTACAGGCTGCTACAGCTGCATTGCAAGTACTGTAATCACCTATGCATGGTTATTTGGATGTGGGTCTCGGGTTCCAATTAACCACCAAGCTGATTGTGAATGGTCCAACTCTCCTAGCACGATAAAGAATAGGTACTCAAGTACTTAATAAGGAATAGCAATTGGTAATCTATGGAACAAGGCAAGTAAGTTACTATAAGCCTAGGTGGTAGTAAAAGCATAGAGGGCAGCATTGTAAGTAGGTGTGGGTCAAGTCACAGGAGGGTGGGGGTCAGGTCACAAGAGTTTGTGGTCAGGAAAGGTACCACTGAGACTCCACATAACACTCCAATGCACAATTCTTCCTACTTTTCAGACACTTAATAAACCCACACATAATTCCACACACACACACACACACACACATATATATATATATATACAGACTCACACATACACTCCCCCCTCCCTCACCAACCTCTCACTCCTTCCCCTGATCCCCCCTCTCTCATTCACCCTCCTCCTCCCCACCTCTCCCTCTTTCCCCCTCTCTCTCTCTCCCATTCTCCCCCTTGCTTCTTCCTCCTCACTCCCCATATTCCCCCCTAAATCCCCCTCCCAATCCCTCTCCCATATAGCCACTGTCCACAGTTGCTCCACTACCTCCCCCCCCCCACACTCAAACACATTACTAACCTAAGACACAGAATTACACAAGTTTTCCATTCTGAGGCAATCAAAATAAAAAAAAATTGGGTTGCCAGAGATCAGGAAGGAAAACCAGGGGACAGGAGGATGAATCTGCAAAGGAAGATTGGACAACAGAGCTCACAAAAAGGAAACATGAATGGGAAAAGAAACTAGAAGAACTTAGCATGAGAATGGAAGAGAGGATAGATATGGAAAGCAAGAAGTGGGAGATGCAAGTCATAGCAGCAGAGGCTTGGATACAGAGATTAGAAGAGGAACTGAAAAATCTGAAACAGCCTAAAGAACTAAAGAACAATTTGGGAATGACATTAAAGGCTGCCACCTCAGTCACAAATAAGGGGACTGTAGGGAAAGAAGAAGCAAAACTGCATGTAGAAGCTCTATCAGAGGGGACTGTAGTAAATGAAAGAGTTAAGCTATATGTGGAGGCCTTAACAGACCACAGCAGAGCCCAGGGAAAGCCGAGAAGGAAAAATGACAGGCCACTGAGCCCAAGTATAATAGATAGTGAAACTCAAGAAAGGAAAGCTGTAATGGAGGAAATTAAATTGAATGAGTGGATACACAAAGATACGCAGTGGGAGAATGAAAGGGAGAGGTCAGTCTTTGTGTATGGGCTCCAGGAAGTTGAAGGGGAAACATATGAAGCAAGAAAACAAAGGAAAAAAAGCAATTGAAAGCATAAAAGCAATAGGAGAAGATGACATGACCCAGCTGGAAAATTTTCGGAGAATAGGGGGGTTTTCAAAAAGAAGAACCCGGCCAGTGAAAGTGACTTTCAAGGCAGAATCGACTTGGAACAGGATCCTGCAGGAGAAAGCAAGATTAAGGGACATGCCGGCATACAGGAAGGTGTATCTCGACTGTGACAGAACACAAGAAGAAAGGCAGAAACTGAGAGAAATGGTACAAAGGAGAAAGGAGGAAAGAGAGGGGATGGAGGAGACAGACAGGAGATCCTAGACCCAGGAAGAAGATCAAATACAGCCTCCCTCACAACTTCCTATAGAAGCCCCTCAACCAAGTCAATCCCAGTGCAACCAAACATTCTAAACCAAAACACCCATGCCACATCCAATGCCCCCACCCACTGCATTACAAACTCCACCCCCAGAGCAACCACCCATATTTCCTTATCAGGTCTCCCACTTCCCCAACCCCAATATACCCCCCAGACCACAATCTTAGAAAAGAAGTTGAAGGTGTGGTATATAAATGCAGATGGAATAACAAATAAGTGTGAGGAGTGGCATGAAAGAATCAAGGAGACATCCCCAGACATAATAGCACTCACAGAAACAAAACTCACCAGAATAACAGATTCAATCCTTCCACCCGGATATCAAATCCTCAGGAAAGACAGAGGGAGGAGAGGGGAAGGAGGAGTTGCACTGCTCATTAAAAACCAGTTGGGTTTTGAGAAAATGGAAGGAATGGATGGCACGGGCGAAAGAGACTACTTAGCAGGAACAATCCAGTTTGAGGGACATAAGGTGATAATTGCAGTAATGTACAACCCACCACAGAACTGCAGGAGGCCAAGAGAAAAGTACGATGAGAGCAACAGAGCAATGGTCGACACACAAGCCGAGGTGGCCAGAAAAGCACACATGGGGGGAGCAAAGTTACCAGTTATGAGTGATTTCAATCACAAGGAGATTGACTGGGAAAACCTGGAGCCCCATGGGGGTCCCGAAACATGGAGAGCCAAGATGATGGATGTGGTACTGGAAAACCTCATGCATCAACATGTAAGAGACACTACCAGAGAGAGAGAGGTGAGGATGATCCAGCAAGACTGGACCTTGTATTCACCTTGAGTAGTTTGGACATTGAGGATATCATGTATGAAAGGCCCCTAGGAGCTAGTGATCATGTGGTTCTGTGCTTTGACTACATAGTTGAGCTCCAAGTGGAGAGTAGCAAGAATAGGATGGGAAAAACCAAACTACAAAAGGGAGTACTACAAAGGCATGAGGAACTTCCTGCAAGACATTCAGTGGGAGAGGGAACTGACAGGAAAACCAGTAAAAGAAATGATGGACTATGTGAGGAGAGGTTTGTTCCCAAGGGAAACAGAAATAATGGGAAGAACAGAAAGAGTCCTTGGTTCACCCAAAGGTGTAGGGAGGCAAAAACTAGGTGTACTAGAGAATGGAAAAGGTACAGAAGACAGAGAACTCAGGAAAATAAAGAGATTAGCCGAAGAGCGAGAAACGAATATGCACAGATAAGAAGGTAGGCTCAGCGACAATATGAAAATGACATAGCATCGAAAGTCAAGTCTGACCCGAAGCTGTTGTATAGCCACATCAGGAGGAAAACAACAGTCAAGAACCACGTAATCAGACTGAGGAAGGGTGATGGGGAGTTCACAAGAAACGACCGAGAGGTATGTGAGGAGCTCAACACAAGATTTAAAGAAGTATTTACAGTGGAAACCAGTAGGACTCTGGGAAATCAGAACAAGGGGGTACACCAACAAGTGCTGGATGAGGTACACATAACCAATGAGGTGGTGAAGAAGCTGCTATGTGAACTCGACACCTCAAAGGCGGTGGGACCAGACATCTCTCCGTGGGTCCTTAGAGAGGGAGCAGAGATGCTGTGTGTGCCATTAACGAAGATCTTCAACACATCCATTGAAACTGGGCAACTCCCTGAGGTATGGAAGATTTTGAAAATGTAGTCCCAATTTTTAAAAAGGGAGACAGACATGAGGCATTAAACTACAGACCTGTATCACTAACGTGTATAGTATGCAAAGTCATGGAGAAGATCATCAGGAGGAGAGTGGTGGAGAACCTGGAAAGAAACAAGTGTATAATTGACAACCAGCACGGTTTCAGGGAAGGAAAATCCTGTGTCACAAACCTACTAGAGTTTTATGACAAGGTGACAGAAGTAAGACAAGAGAGAGAGGGGTGGATCGACTGCATTTTTTTGGACTGCAAGAAGGCCTTCAAAACAGTTCCTCACAAGAGGTTACTGCAAAAGCTAGCGGATCAGGCACACATAACAGGAAAGGCACTGCAGTGGATCAGAGAATACCTGACAGGGAGGCAACAACGAGTCATGGAATGTGACGAGGTGTCAGAGTGGGCGCCTGTGACAAGCGGGGTTCCACAGGGGTCAGTCCTAGGACCTGTGCTGTTTGTGGTATATGTGAATGGCATAACGGAAGGGATAGACTCAGAAGTGTCCATGTTTGCAGATGATGTGAAATTAATGAGAAGAATCAAATCGGACGAGGATCAGGCAGGACTACAAAGGGACCTGGACAGGCTACAAGCCTGGTCTAGCAACTGGCTCCTTGAGTTTAACCCTGCCAAATGCAAAGTCATGAAGATTGGGGGAGGGCAAAGAAGAACAAAGACACAATATAGTCTGCAAACCTCACTCAAGGAAAAAGGTCTGGGGGCGAGTATAACACCGAGCATATCTCCTGATACGCACATCAATCAGATAACTGCAGCAACATACGGGCGTCTGCCAAACCTACGGATAGCGTTCCGATACCTCAGTAAGGAATCGTTCAAGTCTCTGTATACTATTTATGTCAGGCCCATACTGAAGTATGCAGCACCAGCTTGGAATCAACAGCTGGTCAAACACGTCAAGAAATTAGAAAAAGTGCAAAGGTTTGGAACAAGATTAGTCCCAGAGCTAAGGCGATTGTCGTACGAAGAAAGGTTGAGGGAAATCGGCCTGAGGACACTGGAGGACAGGAGCGTCAGGGGAGACATGATATCGACATATAAAATACTGTGCGGAATAGACAAGGTGGACAACGACGGGATGTTCCGGAGATGGGACACAGAAACAAGAGGTCACAATTGGAAGTTGAAGACTCAGATGAATCAAAGGGATGTTAGGAAGTATTTCTTCAGTCATAGAGTAGTCAGGCCGTGGAATAGCCTAGAAAGTGACGTAGTGGAGGCGGGAACCATACATAGTTTTAAGGCGAGGTTTGATAAAGCTCATGGAGCAGGGACAGAGAGGACCTAGTAGCAGTCAGTGAAGAGGCGGGGCCAGGAGCTATGATTCGACCCCTGCAACCACAAATAGGTGAGTACAAATAGGTGAGTACACACACACACACGCACAGACGCACACATTCACATCTTCTGAGGCTCACACCAACCATATAACTGCTGCAGCACATGAGCTCCTGGCAAACCTCAGAATAGCGTTCCGATACCTTACTAAGGAATCGTTCAAGTCTGTACACTGTGTACGTCAGGCCCATACTGGAGTAATACAGCACCAGTTTGGATCCCACACCTGGTCAAGCACATCAAGAAATTAGAGAAAGTGCTAAGGTTTACAACAAGACTAGTTGCAGAACTAAGGAAAATGCCCTACGAAGAAAAGTTAAGGGAAGTCAGCCTGACGACACTGGAGGACAGGAGGGTCAAGAGAGACATGATAACAACATACAAAATTCTGCATGGAATTGACAAGGTGGACAGAGACGGTGTGTTCCAGAGATGGGACACAGAAACAAGGGGTCACAATTGAAAATTGAAGACTCAGATAAATCAAAGGAATGTTAGGAAGTATTTCTTTAGTCATAGAGTTGTAAGGAAGTGGAATAATCTGTCAAGCGATGTAGTGGAGGCAGAAACCATACATAGATTTTAGACGAGGTATGATAAAGCTTATGGAGCTCGTAGAGAGAGAGAGGACCTAGTAGCGACCAGTGAAGGGGCAGGATTAGGAGCTATGTCTCGACCTTTAATCAACCACAAATAGGCGACTACAAATAGGTGAATACACACACACACACACACACACACACACACACACACACACACACACACACACACACACACACACACACACACACACACACACACACACACACACACACACACACACACACACACACACACACACACACACACACGCACACACACTAGATAAAGTGCAAAGGTTTGCAACAAGACAAGTTCCAGAGCTAAGAGGTATGTTCTACGAGGAGAGGTTAAGGGAAATCAACCTGACGACACTGGAAGACAGGAGAGATAGGGGGGATAGCGACATACAAAATACTGAGAGGAATTGACAAGGTGAACAAAGAAAGGATGTTCCATATTTGGGACACAGCAACAAGGGGACGCAGTTGGAAGTTGAAGAAGCAGATGAATTACAGGGATGTTAGGAAGTATTTCTTCAGCCACAGAGTAGTCAGGAAGTGGAATAGTTTAGGAAGCGATGTAGTGGAGGCAGGATCCATACATAGCTTTTAGCAGAGGTATGGTAAAGCTCACGGTTCAGGGAGAGTGACCTAGTAGCGACCAGTGAAGAGGCGGGGCCAGGAGCTTGGACTCGACCCCTGCAACCTCAGCTAAATGAGTACAACTAGGTGAGTACACACACATGCACACAAAACACACACACACAAAACACACACACACACACATACACACAAAACACACACACACACAAAACACACACACACACACACACACACACACACACACACACACACACACACACACACACACACACACACACACACACACAAAACACACATATATACACACATACAGCATACACATGTGCAGTTCACTCACACTGCAGTAAAAAAAAAACGTGACCCCACTGTGGAGAATGAAGAGGTAGGGACACTGAGGAAGATCAGTCTGAAAAGAATGACTGGAAGAGCTCAGGTGAAGGATGGAGCAAAAGCTGGAAAGGAAGCTAGTTGAACTTATAGCTAAAATGGAGCAGAGGATGGATGCAGAGAGTAAGAAATGAGAGCTGTAAGCAGAAGATGCTTACAGAGGAACTGAAAATGGTGAAGCAGGGTACAGAGGCAAAAAAACAGAAGGATCATGGTGTCAGGAGCAGGTACATCAATATTCAATAAGGGAACAAAAGGAAACAAAGCAGTTAAATCCTATGTAGAGGCCCTATCAGGCCACAGGAAATGTTGAGAAATGAAAGTGACCTGCCTCTGGGAGGATGGACAGCAGCAAATGGAGGGGTGTAGGCAGGTTGTAGGCCCCCCTGCAGAGGTGCTATCAGATCACTAGGAGAGCGAAGAAATTATATACGAAACAACAATGGCTATGTTTAAATGGGATCCAGAGATGTAAAGGGAAAAGCAATGAGAAGAGAGATGTCAGTTTTTATTCATGGGCTTCAGGAGATGGTAGAGCGGATATGTGAAGATGACAGTGAGAGAAAAAAAGGGATTGAAAATATCAAACAAACTGGAGAGGAGGACATGACTGAGCTGATGAATTTTCAGTGAATGGAAGGGGGGTATTCTAGGGGAAGAAGTCAGCCAGTCAAACAGATTTTCAGGACAGAAACAGTGTGAAACAGTGTGATTCTGCAGCAGAAACCACGACTAATGGACACAGCAAAATAGCAGCAGGTGCACCTAGACAACAACAAAATGAGAACAGAGTCTGGTGATTTTCTTGATATGGTTCAGGATTGCTTTTTAAAACAGTTTGTGACAGAACCAACTAGAGGAAACAATCTACTTGACTTAGTTCTTTCCAACAAAAAATCAGTAATTAATAATCTTGAGGTCAATGATTTGCATAAAGAAAGCGATCACAAATCGCTTAGTTTCAATCTATCATGGAATTACACAGATAACTGCAATCAAATCTCTGTCCCAGACATTCGCTTGGCCGATTTCATGGACTGAAAAATTAAATGGGTGGGCTAAATTGGGATGTCCTGACTATAGGTACGTAGGTGGTCTTGGTTGTCAATATGACGTTTTTCAGAGCATAGTTCTAGCTGCCCAGACAACTTTTGTTCTGAGTACGGAAATTAGATCTAACAAAAATGATCCCAAATGGATGAACAATAGATTAAAGCATTTCATTGGTCAACAGAGAGGCATATATAAGCATATATCAAAAGAGGGGATGGGCAGTCAAGAAAACAGTATATTCAATTAAATAGAGAAATATAAAAAGGAATAAGAAAAGCAAAAAAGAATTGAGGCTAAGGTCGCAAGGGATTCGAAGACTAACCCAAAAAGATTCTTTCAGGTATACAGATGTAAGATTAGGGACAAGATAGGCCCACTTAAGAGTTACTCAGGTCAGATCACTGACAGTGATAAGGATATGTGTGAAATTTTCAGTACTTACTTCATCTCAGTTTTTAACCAGGAAAATACTAGCGAAATTCCAGAAATAATAGATTACTTAGAACAGGACGATAATAAACTATGCACGATTGCGGTAACTAGTGATGTGGTTCTCAGACAAATAGAGAAATTAAAAACTAATAAATCCCCAGGCCCTGATGAACTGTTTGCAAGGGTGTTAAAGTAATGTAAAGAAGAAATGACCATACCTTTGGCTAATCTTTTCAACATATCACTACAAACTAACATAGTGCCTGACAAGTGGAAAATAGCAAATGTAATACCTATTTACAAGGCAGGTGACAGGTCCTTAGCTTCGAACTATAGACCAATAAGCCTTACCTCCATAGTGGGAAATTTATGGAATCAGTAATTGCCGAAGCAATTCGTAGCCATCTCGAAAGGCATAAATTAATTAATGAATCTCTGCACAGTTTTACAAAGGGGCGTTCCTGTCTTACGAATTTACTAACTTTCTTCACTATGGTGTTTGAAGAGATAGATCATGGTATTGAATATGATATTGTGTATATGGACTTCAGTAAGGCTTTCAATAAAGTTCTACATCAGAGGCTGTTGAGAAAACTTAAGGCACACGGCATAGGAGAAGAATTATTTTCCTGGGCAGAGGCATGGTTGACAAATAGGCAGCAGAGAGTTTGCATAAATGGGGAGAAATCAGAATGGGGGCACGTCACAAGTGGTGTTCCTCAGGGATCAGTGTTGCGCCCCTTGTTGTTCATAATCTACATAAACGACATAGATGAGGGCATAAAGAGCGATATAAGCAAGTTTGCCGATGGCACCAATATAGGCCGTCAAATTCATTTTGACGAAGACATTAGAGCACTCCTGGAAGATTTGAATAGACTGATGTAGTGGTCGGAGAAGTGGCAGGTGCAGTTTAATACAGACAAATGCAAAGCTCTAAATGTTGGACAGGAAAATAACCATGCCACATATAAACTAAATAATGTAGATCTTAATATTACGGATTGCGAGAAGGATTTAGAAGTTCTGAATAGAAGTAATCTAAAACCAAGACAATAGTTCATTAGTGTTCGCAATAAAGCAAACAGAATCCTTGGCTTCATAGCAAGAAGTATAAACAATAGAAGTCCTCAGGTTGTTCATCAACAATGATCTTTAGTTAGGCCTTATTTAGATTATGCTGCGCAGTTTTGGTCACCGTATTACAGAATGGATATAAATGAACTGGAAAACGTACAAAGGTGGATGAGAAAGTTGATACCATGTATCAGAAATCTTCCCTGTGAGGATAGACTGAGGGCCCTGAATCTGCACTCTCTAGAAAGGTGTAGAATTATGTGGGATATGATTGAGGTGTATAAACGGAAAACAGGAATTAATAAAGAGGGTGTAAATAGCGTGCTAAAAATATCTAACATAGACAGGACCCACAGCAATGGCTTTAAATTGGAAAAATTCAGATTCAGGAAGGATATAGAAAAGCACTAGTTTGGTAATAAAGTTGTGGATGAGTGGAACAAACTCCCGAGTACCGTCATAGACGCTAAGACGTTATGTAGTTTTAAAAATAGGTTGGATAAATATACGAGTGGGTGTGGGTGGGTGTGAGTTGGACCTGACTAGCTTGTGCTGCTAGGTCGGATGCAGTGCTCCTCCCTTAGGTGACGTGTCTGACATCACTAGTTCAAGGTATTGGCTTAACCGGTAGGAGAATTGGACCTGCCTCGCATAGGCCAGTAGGCCTGTTGAAGTGTTCCTTCATTCTTATGTTCTTATGAATGACACATACTGTGAGAGGGGATACAACAACACTAGGGCCAAGAAAGAGTGACAAGGCTAGAGTCAGGCCGGGACATCCAGAGTCAGCAAGAGCAGTAAGTACAGTCACCAGCAGAACCACTAACAGAAGCCTGCAAACAAACAAATTAACCCAAAACAGACCACACTCCACATTCACAACCCTCACTACCCCCAGCACAAACTCCACCTACACAGCAGCATCCCATCGTACCCTGCCAGGGCAATGAAGGTAATGCAAAGAATTCAAATGGATGAAGATCAGGTAGGACTACAAAGAGATCTGTTCGGGCTGCAAGCCTGAAAGAGAAAAATGGCTCCTGAAGATTAACCCCACCAAGTGCAAATTCATGAAGATTGGGGAAGATCCAAGTAGACCGCAGAGTATAAGCTAGAGGGCCAAAGATTGCAACCTCACTTAGGGAAAATGATTTTGGAGTGAGAGTAATACCGAGCACATCTCCTGATGTGCACATCAACCAAATAACCGCTGCAGCATATGAGCGCCTGGCAAACCTAAGAATTACGTAATAGCGTTTTGACATCTCAGTAAGGAATCGTTCATAACTCTGCACACCGCGTATGTCAGGCCTATTTTGGAATATGTAGCACCAGTATGGACACACAACTTATCAGGTACATTAAGAAAGTGGAAAAAATGGAAAGGTTTGCAGCAAGACTAGTCCCGGAGATAAGGGGCATGCCCTAGGAAGAGAGGTTAAGGAAATCGACTTGTCGACACTGGAGGGCAGGATGGATAAGGGGGGGACATGATAACGACATGTAAAATACTGAGAAGAAATGACAAGCTGGATAGGGAGGGATGTTCCAGAGATGGGACACATTATTATTATTATTATAATCAAGGGGGAAGCGCTAAACCCGGAGGATTATACAGCGCCTGGGGGGGGGGGGATGTGGAAGGCATTCAGGCTTAATTCGGGGAACTGGAGCACAGATCCAATTCCCTAAATCAAGAGCCCCTCACCAACATCAAGGAACCTTCCTTGAGGGGAGAGATGGGACACAGCAACAAAGGGTCACAACTAAAAGTTGAAGATTCGGATGAGTCGCAGGAATGTTAGGGAGTATTTCTTCAATCATAGAGTGGTCAGGAAGTGGAACAATGTGGAGAGTGATGTAGTGGAGGCAGGAGCCATACATAACTTTAAGAAGATATACGATAAAGCTCATGGAGCAGGGAGAGAGTGGACCTAGTAGCGACCATCGAGGAGGCTGGGCCAGGAGCTGTGAATCGACCCCTGCAACCACAAATATCGACATGTGTCTATGACAACTGATACCTAACATAACAGGCTAAGTAATGGGTAATGACATTGTCATCTTAGAAAACTGAATTTACTTAGTGTTTAACCTTCCTATATTATTTAATATTCATTGCGAAATAAACATTCCCATGTATGTTGGGCACGGACGTTATTATTTTAAAAATAAAAAAAATATAGGAAAATAATCGGTAATGATAAAAATTTAGGAATGTACCATCACCAATCTTGATTAATTGTTTGCCAGTGGGAGGAGTTGCCCGTGCCTTCAATTATTCAAGATTGCTGGGTCAGATCATATAGGTTTATATGTCATTTTTGGGTTATCCCAGGTTCTCTACACATATGCTGCTATGTATGATAATCTATGTAACAATGTGTAGACCTGAATAAACTTACTTAGTGGTCTGTAATACCGGTATGATGGATGACTAAAGACACCACCATTATACATACAACTGATGGCACAATCAAAATTCACAGATTTCTGACGTCTGTTCAGTGACGGCCTGTTCTCTTCTGTTGAAGATTCGCCGGTGTGATCGCCCGGCCCGGGCCTTTTCTAAGAGGTGGCCCGGTCTTGGCTCCCTGTCGAGGGAGTGTCTCAGACCAATGTCTGCCACGGGAGGAGGTACAAGTACTTCCTCGTCTTCTGGGACCAGCTGTCCCCAGGCCTAGCCCCATTCCCCGCCCTCACGGGGCTCGGAGGGAGAAGCTAGGCACCTTGGGCTGCCACAAACGCCGCCCACACTGGGCTTGAAGGGTGTGGCAGCTGCATAGCAGCAGACGATGTCAGGAGGTGCAAAGGCAGCAAGCACTAGAGGATCCTTTTGGAGTCACACCCCAGCTTTGGTCATTAAGCCCGAGCACTGGGGAAGCTTAAGAATGCCTTTTGCTGTGTGTTGCAGCTGCTACTACTACTACTACCACACTTGTCCGTTGCACTCTGTGTGTGTGACTGCTTTAGGATAATTAGTTGAGGACGAGCCGACAAAGTCAATAATTAGGTATCATCGGGGGGGGGGGGGGACAAGCTTTACATGACTCCCAGAATTTTTCCTAATTTTCTTTCATGTTTTCCTTTTTCATTTTCTTCATATCATAAGGCCTCATTCGAGGTGTACGGAATCTACGGCAAAATTCCAGGAACAATTGGCATGGGCAGATGCCCCTTAACAAACGACATAGCCCCCATTTCCAGCATCTTGGAATGGCTCTGATAACTTCCAAACTTTCAGCAGCGAAGCTTCAGAAATTCAAGAAAGTCGTCTTCTGTTTCGTCGACGTCTGCCATTTTAATTTGCAAATTAGTGTGACATTTTGATTCCCGTTGAATCATATTGAAAAATATTTCATTAATCGGCCTCTGAATGATTTTAATATTTAAATATTAATGCATTTTGTGACTAGGATAGTACCTATTTTACGACCAGGATAGTACCCATTTTACGACCAGGATAGTACCCATTTTACGACCAGGATAGTACCCATTTTACGACCAGGAGAGTACCCATTTTACGACCAGGAGAGTACCCATTTTACGACCAGGATAGTACCCATTTTACGACCAGGATAGTACCCATTTTACGACCAGGAGAGTACCCATTAAGGACAGTTTGTGTGTGCTTGGTTGATAAAAACTTTATCTCGTGCACTGAATCTCCGGGATCAATCCTCGGCACCGGCGAAGCGTTGAGTTTATTTCCTTACGCCTGCTGTCCCTGTTCAACTAGTAGCAAGTAGGTACCTGGGTGTAAACCGATAGTTATGGTCGCATCCTGGGGTACAAGATTAACTCAGGTTCCCGAAATGCTCAGCATAACCAAGGTTCTTCTGAACAGTATGCTAATTATGTCAGCTACGTCTGTAATACCGCGATGTTGTACTTGTAGAATTATTATTATTAAAGATTCGCCGGTATTCTCCTGGCCCGGACCTTATCCAAGTGGTGGCCCGGCCTTGGCTCCCTCTTTAGGGAGTGCCTGTGACCTAAGTCTCCCATGGGAGAAGGCACAGGTACCCCCTCATCTTTGGGACCAACTGTACCCAGGCCTAGCCACATTCCCCGCCCTCACGGGGCTCGTAGGGAGAAGCTAGGCCCTCTGGTCTGCCATCCCCACCCCAAGGGGACTAATGGGAATGGCAGTCTTGTGAGCTACAAGCTCTGGCTCAGGCACCTACCCTACCCTAGAAGGGCTGGGTGTGGTGTCGATACTACTTGTAGAAATAAAGGTTATTATTAGTAGTAGTATTGTTCAATGTTATTATTATTATTATCTTGAAATATTTTGCATAATACAATTTTACAATTTTCTTAATAAAACGTAAGACTGAATTTTATTGAATAGCTTGAGAATGACGCACCTTATTGGCGTCTTAGTATTAACGCTGATGTATTTCATAAAAACACCCTTGTGGGTTTAGCGTTATAATAATAATGGTAACAGAATTAACAGTGCTAATAATTAATAATAATAATAATAATAATAGTGATAATAATTAATAATAATAATAATAATAATAATAATAATAATAATAATAATAATAATAATAATAATTTCTATAAAAAGCAAGATTGTTTAGGCAAAATAATTTTTAATAAAATTGTTAATGAAAACGTGGAATCATTGGACTGAGAGTAATTATAAGGAAAGCCTTGTCAGCCCTCCAGGGATCCAACTCTGTTAAGAAAACTTGACTTTCATCTATGCTAATTTTAAAGTGTCAGTTTTATTTAAAAAATCCACTCGAGAATGTGTCTTCTGATCGGCTTCAGTCACTTAATGTTGCTGTACCTGAATCTGATTTTTTTTTTAATCTAGGTATTTTATTTTCTCATTTCCCAATTATATTTCTATTATCAGTTAAGTCTCTCTTAAAAATACACCGAACCATAACTTTTCTTAGAGGACTGAAGAAAAATTTGTAGAGAATATAACTGCAAGAAAAGATAATTGAGAAATAATGCTAACTCGATGATTTGTTTCATATTTTAATTTTCATTAGTTTCCCCTTAAAAACATTGTGTCACCAGGTACATTCTTTCAATACTTTTCTTTATAACTTCAGACGCTTTAATTCGAGTGGCTAAAAATTTTCAACTCAGTTCATTTGACAAGTGCATTTGACAAGTGCATTTGACAAGTGCATTTGACAAGTGCATTTGACAAGTGCATTTGACAAGTGCATTTGACAAATGCATTTGACAAGTTCATTTGACAAGTGCATTTGACAAGTGCATTTGACAAGTGCATTTGACAAGTGCATTTGACAAGTGCATTTGACAAGTGCATTCGACAAGTGCATTTGAGAAGTGCAGTTGTCATCTGCTCAGTTTTATATATACCGTTCCAGATACTGTTTTATGTGAGATAATTCTAGAAGTTGGTATTGAAATTAAGACACATGTGCAACATCTGGGTGTCTTTATTGTAGACGTTTCGCCATCCAGTGGCTTTATCAATACAAATTCCAGGACATAACTTGAAGACAGTAGAACTATGTACAGAAGATGAGGTAATCAGTCCCTCAACCTTGGAGTAGGTGCGAAGAGCACCATAGTCGTGGAGATTCTGAAGTATAAGCGAACGAACGAACGAACAAGTTCAGGTAAGATCCCAAATTGGATGAGTGGGGAAGACGGGACAGACGAAGAATAGCGCTGGAGAGGAGTGTTCTTAGTCGTAGAAATAGAGCCAGGGCTTAATTAACCCAGCAGCAAAGGCGATCGTGGGACAGATATTGAGAAGAGAAATTCAGGCTCTTCTGGTGGGACTCCGGTGGGGTGAGCGGGGAGGAAGGGACAGGCGAAGTTTAACGCTAGAGAGAAGTGTAGAACTGAGCCATGTCTTAACCCAAAAGCTAAGGCAAACGTGGGTCAGAGAATGGTACCTTTCAGTGAAGGTACCTGTCAGCGAATCAAAGGTGAGATCTAATCGGACTTGATTAAATCTGTGTGTGTGTTGAAGAGGAAGCGGTTGTGGTAGCAGATAATTAGTCTTCTTGTTCTGATTGAGGGTATGAAGGAATAACGAGTGGTGTGAGTTTTCTTTGGTATTGCGATGTTGGCTGCTTGTGTAATGGTGTCCTGGATGAGATCAAGTTGAGTGTCGATGTCAGAGATAGGTTTGTTGCTGTAGTCATTAGTGAGGTTAGCACTGTGTGTTGTTTGAAAGCATCCCAATCAGCGTTCTTATAGGAGAAGGATGGTATGGCTGGGATGAGGATAGGGTTGGAGGAGATGTGTAAGATGACTGGGATGTGATCAGAGCCTGTAATAGGGCCAGGTGAGATGTAATGTTGAAATAGAGAGCTGGCTCGGTTTGCCAGAATGATGTCGGGTTTGCCTTGGCCAGTGTGGTTGTAGGTGTTGAAGTCTGAGCCGAGATGAATTAGGTGTTTATGGTTTGTGAAGTTGAGTAATTGGTGACCAAGTTGGTTGTTACTGGTGTGATGAAAGGCGGTATGTTTGGCATTCATGTCAGCTAGTAGGTATGTTGGTGTGTTGGTGTAGTTGAAGACTAAGGAAAGGTCGTGTATGTTGAGGATAGTGTTTGGGCGAGCATAGGTGGTGAAAAAGATAAGGGGGCCAAGGTTGGTGTGTATTCTGACTGCAAGACAGTGTTGGTGTATAAAAGGGATTGGGAGAAATTCGTGTTTTATATTGGATTTGACAAGGATGGCAACACCATCGTGGGGATCATAGGGGGACTGTAGCGCAGTATAACCATAATGGCGGATACATTGATTAGCTTTGAGGCAGGTACTGTTTAGTATGACAATATCTGGCCTCTCTTCTTCAAGGAGCTCGGCCAGTAGGTGTCCAATTGTAAAGTAAGAACGCACGTTGAACTGAATCACCTTAAACATGATTTAATGGTTTCGTCATAGCAAAGTTAATGTCGGGAGAGGAGTTTGGATTAAAGCCCGTGATAGTGGTGCCATCAGTGGATGTGTTTGTAGGTGCTACGGACCCGTTTCCTGGAGGGGGAGGAAGAGATGGATCTGTTTTTATGTTCTTTGGTCTGTCTGTCAGAAGTTGGGGCAGGTTTAGGTTTGAGTGGATTTTGTCTGGATGAGGTGGAGTTGGACCTGGATGAAGTTTTGGTTGTGGTGGAGTGGGCAAAGGTGGATGCAGAGGAAGTGGAAGCTTTGGTAGGGGATGAAGAAGTGGGTAAGGAGGTGGGGGGAGGAGTGGTTGTAGCAACAGCAGTAGGGGTGTTGGTGGGAGGGGTAGAAGTAGTGAAGAGGGGTAGGGGAGGGGGAGAGCTGGTGGGAGTAGGAAGTGGGGGGGTTGGAGGGAGGGAGAGGTTGTAGGAGGATTAGGAGAGAAGCAGTAAGGATGGATAATTAAAGAGGGAAGATTGTTACCAGACAAGATAAGGTTAAGGACATATGAGTAATCTGATTGGTAAGCTTGTGAGATTACCATCGCAGAGTGGGCAGCAGTGGCGAGTTGACAGTTAGTTTTGTATTCTAGTGTGGGTGTAGGTGTAGAAGGAGAAGTGCTTGTAGATTGTGTTGGTATTTGATGTGTGTAGAGTAGAAGAGGTAGACCAAAGTGCGTGGGGAGGCCCAGGCATTCGGGGTAGGGGAGGAAGGTATGGAAGGGGAGGGAGGTGCTGGGAAGGGGTTGGGAGGGAGGGAGGTTGGCTTGCTCTGAGGGAGGAGAAAATGTGCTTTCTAGAAGGGCAGGAATTTGCAGCTGCAGTGTGTGACCCACCGCAGTTAGAACATTTAAGGGGGAGGTTGCAAGTATTCCAGAAGTGGCCAGTTGCTGAACATCTGGAGCAGATTTGTGTGGATGTGCATGAGTTTTTGTAGTGGCCGAATTTGTAGCATTTCAGATGGGGTGAAAATTCGGAGTGAAGAGAGTGTTTGGAGGAATGCGGATTGAGTTGGCTTTTGCGCAGTGTTGACGTGTACTTGGCTCTTTGAAGACCTGTTTGCGCGCTCTCTAGAATTGAAGCAAGATGCCCTCCATCGAGCAACTTTACCAACAGCTTAAGGAAGAACTGAGGTTGGCGAATATGGAAATTCGGCGACTGACCGAGGAAAACAAAAAGATTCGGAGTAGTCCTCCTGTTTTGAGTCCTCAGGTCAAGAAGGGAAACTGGTCAGTGGCTGGACAGCAGGGAAAGAAGTTGACGATCAAGAAGACGAATGGAAAGGTAGAAACGATGAAGAAGAAAGAGACTGCCGTGGAAACTGTTGTGGAAACATCCAATACATTCTCAGTGCTACCCGACGAATGTGAGTTGACTACTGGGAACGACACGACGAAAGACATTAAGGAAGGTAAGAATATTGTTGTTGTTGGGGATAGCCAAGTTAGGTATATGGATAGGGCGTTCTGTTTGAAGGACAGGAGTAGGAGACAGAGAGTTTGCTTTCCTGGGGCTGGGATGGAGGATATTGTTAGCCGTCTGGATGACATCATGAGAGGTAATGGGAGCAATCCTATTATCTGTCTCAGTGCTGGAGGCAACGATGTTGGCAGACGTAGGAGTGAGGACCTGATTAGCAGGTATAGGTCAGCAATAGAAATAATTAGAAGTAAGGGTGGGAACCCTCTCATATGTGGTATTTTGCCAAGGAGGGGAGTTGGAAATGAATGGTTGTCCAGGGCAATTGGTGTCAATTGCTGGCTGGACAAATACTGTAAGGAAAATGCGGTAACATTCATAGACAACTGGGACCTCTTCTATGGCAGAAATGACATGTATGCTAGGGACGGGATTCACTTATCTAGGTGTGGGGTGGGAGCACTGGCAACTGCAGTGGAGGGAGCAGTTAGGACTTTAAACTAGGAATAGTTAGTGGTATGGGTTTTGGCAGGAAAACAGTGAAGTCCCAGTGTAGTAATATTACGAGTTCTAGGGGAACTAGTAATAATAAGAACGAGATAGATATTGAAAAGCCAGGGACCTTGGGTGATAAGGACAGTAATAGGTTTAGTAGAAAAATAGAAATGAGCAGGAAGGGTAAAGAGAAAGGAGAGTCTTTCAATGTTTATTATGCTAATTGCCGTAGTGCTAGGAATAAGATGGACGAGTTGAGATTAGTTGCTAGTGTAGGTAACATTGATGTATTTGCCTTAACTGAGACGTGGTTTAATTCAAAATGTCGGGACATGCCTGCGGAATGTCATATTCAGGGTTTTAAATTGTTCCAAGAAGATAGAAGTATTGGGAGGGGGGGTGGGGTGGCATTGTATGTCCGAGATCGCTTGAACTGTTGCATAAAAACGGGTATTAAGTCTGAAGTAACACATACAGAGTCTGTTTGGATAGAATTTTCAGAGGGGCATGAAAAACTGATTTTAGGAGTGATATACCGTCCCCCAAACTTAGATAGGGACCAAGGGAAACTACTATGGGAGGAAATTGTTAAGGCCACAGGGCACGATAATGTAGTAATTCTAGGAGACTTTAACTTTAGTCATGTTGATTGGAATTTCTTGACTGGGAATTTAGAATCATACGAGTTCTTAGAAGTATTTCAGGATTGTTTTTTGAAGCAGTTTGTGACAGAACCTACAAGGGGAAATAGCCTGCTTGACTTAGTTATGTCAAACAATGAATCCCTTGTTAATAATTTAGAAATTTCAGAGGAACTGGGTGCTAGCGACCACAAATCAATTACATTTAGCATTGAATGGAAGTACGATAGTAGCAATAATTCAGTAACAGTCCCAGATTTTCGCTTAGCAGATTACGATGGGCTTAGAGAACACTTATCATCTGTTGACTGGGGTAACGAAGAGAGCTATCAATATGACAGTTTTCTGAACACTATACATGCTGCTCAAGGAGCGTTTATCCCATATAAAGAAATTAGATCAAATAGAAATGACCCAAAATGGATGAATAATAGGCTCAAGTATCTACTAGGGCATAAGAAAGGAATTTATAGGCGTATCAAAAGAGGTGAGGGTCATCTTATGAATCAGTATATTGACATTAAGAGGGACATTAAAAAGGGGATAAGAAAAGCTAAAAGGGACTATGAAATTAAAGTTGCTAGGGATTCTAAAACTAACCCAAAAAGTTTTTTCCAGGTCTATAGAACAAAAGTTAGAGATAAGATAGGTCCCCTTAAAAATAACTATGGGCACCTTACTGACAAAGAGAATGAAATGTGCTTGATTTTAAATAATTATTTTCTCTCAGTTTTTACACAGGAAGACACTAACAATATTCCAGTAATTAATTTTTACAGTGGGCTAGAAGAAGATAAATTATGTAACATCACAGTCACGAGTGAGATGGTTGTGAAGCAGATAGACAGACTGAAGCAAAATAAGTCGCCGGGTCCTGATGAGGTTTTTTCAAGGGTTCTTAAGGAATGCAAAATGGAACTCTGTGAACCATTAACTAATATTTTTAATTTATCTCTTCAAACAGGTGTAGTGTCTGATATGTGGAAGATGGCTAATGTAATTCCTATTTTTAAAACAGGGGACAAGTCGTTACCGTCAAATTATCGCCCAATAAGCCTGACCTCAATTGTAGGCAAATTACTAGAGTCAATTATAGCTGAGATTATAAGAAGCCATCTCGATAAGCATAGCTTGATTAATGATACTCAGCATGGATTCACAAGAGGCCGGTCTTGTCTAACTAATTTATTAACTTTCTTCAGTAAAGCTTTTGAGGCTGTTGACCACAATAAAGAATTTGATATTATTTACTTAGATTTTAGTAAGGCTTTTGATAGAGTTCCGCACCATAGACTGTTAAAGAAAGTGGCAGCTCATGGCATTGGGGGAAAAGTGCTCTCGTGGATCGAGTCATGGCTCACTGACAGGAAGCAGAGAGTGTCCATAAATGGGGTTAAGTCCGAGTGGGGATCTGTAACAAGTGGCGTTCCACAGGGATCAGTCTTGGGCCCGTTGTTGTTTATAATATATATCAATGATCTTGATGAGGGAATTACTAGTGATATGAGCAAATTCGCCGATGACACAAAGATAGGTAGGATAATTGATTCAAACGTAGATGTTATGGAACTTCAGGAGGATTTAAACAAACTCCATTCTTGGTCAGAAAAGTGGCAGATGCAGTTCAATGTAGATAAATGCAAGGTTCTGAAGCTTGGGAGTGCCCATAATCCTAGTACTTATAAGTTAAATGATGTAGAACTTAGCCATACAGATTGCGAAAAGGACTTGGGGGTTATGGTGAGCAGCAACCTTAAACCAAGACAGCAATGCCTAAGCGTACGTAATAAGGCAAATAGATTACTGGGATTTATATCAAGAAGTGTAAGCAACAGAAGTCCAGAGGTCATACTGCAGCTTTATACATCATTAGTAAGGCCTCACCTAGATTATGCAGCTCAGTTCTGGTCTCCGTATTACAAAATGGACATAAATTCGTTAGAAAATATTCAGCGTAGGATGACTAAATTAATACATAGCATTAGAAATCTTCCTTATGAAGAAAGATTGAAGACTCTTAAGTTACATTCACTTGTTAGACGAAGAATGAGGGGAGACCTGATCGAAGTGTATAAGTGGAAGATAGGTATTAATAAAGGGGATATTAATAAGGTCTTGAGGATGTCTCTCCAAGAGAGAACCCGCAGTAATGGATTTAAATTAGATAAGTTTAGATTTAGAAAGGACATAGGAAAGTATTGGTTTGGAAATAGGGTAGTTGATGAGTGGAACAGTCTACCTAGTTGGGTTATTGAGGCTGGGACTTTGGGTAGTTTCAAATCTAGGTTGGATAAGTACATGAGTGGGAGGGGTTGGATTTGAGTGGGACTTTCACATCAGAGCTTATTTCTTGGGTGGCATTGAAAATTGGGCAAATGTTTTGTTAGTGGGATGAATTGTAAAGGACCTGCCTAGTATGGGCCAGCAGGCCTCCTGCAGTGTTCCTCCTTTCTTATGTTCTTATGTTCTTATGTCTTGGCAAGGATTCCTTGATTGAAGAGTGTAGAGGCGTCAGAAGGAGTTGAACAGTGTATTTTGAGAATGGTAGAGTTTTCAGGTCTGTAAATATCGTCAACAGAGACTTTGTTCTTAGTACTCATGTCTTTGATTAAGTCTTCTTTGTCTGTGTCATAGGAAGTCAGGAGAGAATAGTGAACGTGTTTTGCGATCACTGTGCATTTGGCGCGGTGCTCAGGAGTCCAAATAATAATGATGCCTGCGTTGAGAAGTTTTTGTCTGGTCTCGGTTGAGGTGTACGTTTCGTAAGAATGTCTGTCAAGAAGAAGTTTGAAGCCGGAGTTGGTTTAAAGACTTTCAGCTGAGGTGCGCCAGTGATCTGGTACAATAAATTTCCAGGACAGATAGTGGCATGATCAGTATTAGAGTATTTAAGGTTAAACGAGAAAGAATTGGGTTTGGAAAAGGTAGAGGCAGGGTAGGCCTTAGAGGCAGGAGTAGACGGAGTAGAGGCAGGTGTTGGCGGTAGAGGAGTGGTAAGGGGGGAGGAAGTGGAAGGCATTGAAGGCATCGTAAATCAGATGTGGCTTCCAAATCTGAGAGTACTCGGCTAGGCAAGTACGTGTGAAGTAGACACACGTACTTGCCTGGCTATAACTTAAAAGTTTTCTTGTGGAGTCCGCTGGAGGCACAGGACACTGAGGAGGTGAGCTGTAGCTTGATGGAGCGCTGTATGCCCTGAACGGGGAGGAGAGGCAACACTGGTTGTGAGCGGCGAGTAGAGGCAACACTGGCTGTATGGCGTGGAGACTTCAGACAGCAACAGGAGAGCAGAGGGAGGCTTCCTGCCCTTCGGTAGGCAGCCACCGACGCACCAATTCTGATGGTGAAGACGAAGGTCCAGTAACCACCACTCGGTGAAGAGAGGCAACACTGGCTGTGAGCGGTGAGGAGAGCCAACACTAGCTGTATGGCGTGCAGACTTCACATACAAGCTGAGGCGTGGAGACTTCAGACAGCAACAGGAGTGCAGAGGGAGGCTTCCTGCCCTTGGATAGGCAGCCACCGACGCACCAATCCTGAAGTTGAAGACGAAGGTCCAGCAATCACCACTCTGAGGACAGTCACTCTCAACATGGGGTAATTAGAGAGGCGAGATCGTGGGTCGACGGAGCTGTGTGTCTGATGACAATGAGCGACAAGCAGAAGCAAGGCGCCTGACGCTTATATACTAACGTCAGGTGGAAATGGGACACTTGTGCAACATCTGGTGATCTTTATTGTAGACGTTTCGCCATCCAGTGGCTTTATCAATACAGATTCTTGGACATAATTAGAAAACAGAAGAATTATATACAATAAAGATCACCAGATGTTGCACAAGTGTCTTAACTTTCATCTTGTCGGTATTGTATACCTGTCTTGCAAAACTTGTCAGACTCTGCAACATCATGGTATCTTGATTCAGAGGACATCTACATGACCTTCTTCACGACTTATACAACTAGCCCACCAATTTGGGAAGGACCTACTTCCAATGGGGAATCCCGCCTACCAGTGACTATGCCCTCGTCTGCTACACGTCCCTCTTCACTGACGCCTATATAAGCGCCAGTCTCTTTACCTGTGCTTCAGAATCTCTACAACCACGGTGCTGTAAACACCACCTCCAAGGCTGAGGAACTGATTACCTCATCTTTTGTATATAGTTCTTCTGTTTTCTAATTATGTCCAAGAATCTGTATTGATAAAGCCACTGGATGGCGAAACGTCTACAATAAAGATCACAGGATGTTGCACAAGTGTCTTAACTTTCACAAGAATGGTATACAATACCAACAAGATAAAATTAAGACACATGTGCAACATCTGGGTGTCTTTATTGTAGACGTTTCGCCATCCAGTGGCTTTATCAATACAAATTCCAGGATTATCAAATGGTATACAATACCGACAGGTTGGTAGATAAGACACATATGCAACATTTAGGCAACTTTATTCCGAAACGTTTCGCCTACACAGTAGGCTTCTTCAGTCGAGTACAGAAAGTAGGCGGGAGCAGTAGAGATGTGAAGACGATGTAATCAGTCCATCACCCTTGAAGTCGTAGAATTTGAGATTGTCAGTCCCTCAGCCTGGAGAAGTTCAGTTCCATAGTCAGGAACTATCTGAAGATCAAGCGACAGTGTTGAGACTTAAATACTGTCTGAAGGAGAGGTGCAGAGTAGTAGTAGTGAGAATGTAACCACTGAGAGGTCATGTCCCTCTACGACTTCAAGGGTGATGGACTGATTATATCGTCTTCACATCTCTACTGCTCCCGCCTACTTTCTGTACTCGACTGAAGAAGCCTACTGTGTAGGCGAAACGTTTCGGAATAAAGTTGCCTAAATGTTGCATATGTGTCTTATCTACCAAATTCCAGGACATAACTTGAAGACACTAGAACTGTGTACAGGTGAGGGAATCCCGCCTACCAGTGACTATGCCCTCGTCTTCTACCCATCCCATTTCCACCTGACGTTAGTATATAAGCGTCAGGCGCCTCATCTTCCATACCTCCCTCCCCTACCCCCAATGCCTGGGCCTCCCCACGCACTTGGTCTACCTCTTCTACTCTACACACATCAAACACCAACACACAGACTACAAGCACTTCTCCTTCTACACCTGCACCCACACTAGACTACAAAACTAACTGTCAACTCGCCACTGCTGCCCACTCTGCGATGGTAATCTCACAAACTTACCAATCAGACTACTCACATGTCCTTAACATAATCTTGTCTGCTAACAATCTTTCCTCTTTAATTATCCCTCCTTCCTGCTTCTCTTCTAAGCCTCCTACACCCTCTCCCTCCTCCCTCTCCCACCCCCCCACTTCCTACTCCCACCAGCTCTTCTCCTCCCCTACCCCTCTTCACTACTTCTACACCTCCCACCAACACCCCTATTGCTGCTGCTACGACCACCCCTCCCCCCACTTCCTTACTCACTTCCTCATCCCCTTCCAAAGCTTCCATTTCTTCATCCCTTACCTTAGCTTCCATTTCCTCATCGCTTACCATAGCTTCCTCTTCCTCATCCCCTACCTAAGCTTCCACTTCCTCTGCATCCACCTTCGCCCACTCCTCCACCACAACCAAAACTTCATCCAGGTCCTACTCCACCTCCTCCAGACAAAATCCACTCAAACCTAAACCTGCCCCAACTTCTGACAGACAGACCAAAGAACATAAAAACAGATCCATCTCTTCCTCCCCCTCCAGGAAACGGGTCCGTAGCACCTACAAACACACATCCACTGATGGCACTACTATCAAGGGCTTTAATCCAAACTCCTCCCCCGACATTAACTTTGCTATGACGAAACCATTAAATCATGTTTAAGGTGATTCAGTTCAACGTACGTTCTTACTTTACAATTAGACACCTACTGGCCGAGCTCCTTGAAGCAGAGAGGCCAGATGTTGTTTTGCTAAACAGTACCTGCCCCAAAGCCCCTCAACGTATCCCCCATTATGGTTACACTGCACTACAGTTCCCCTATGATCCCCACGATGGGGTTGCCATCCTTGTCAAATCCAACATAAAACACGAATTTCTCCCAATCCCTTTTTTTCACCAACACTGTCTTGCAGTCAGGATACACACCCACCTTGGTCCCTTTATCTTTTTCACCACCTATGCTCGCCCAAACACTATCCTCAACATACACGACCTTTCCTTAGTCTTCAACTACACCAACACACCAACATACCTACTAGCTGATATGAATGCCAAACACACCGCCTTTCAACACACCAATAACAACCAACTTGGTCACCAATTACTGAACTTCACAAACCACAAACACCTAGTTCACCTAGGCCCAGACTTCAATACCTTCTACAATCACACTGGCCAAGGCAAACCCGACATCATTCTGGCAAACCGAGCCAGCTCTCTCTTTCAACACTACATATCACCTGGCCCTATTACAGGCTCTGATCACATTCCCGTCATCTTACACATCTCCAACCCTATCCTCAGCCCAGCCACACCTTCCTTCTCCTACAAGAACGCCGACTGGGATGCCTTCAAACAACACATAGATAATACTAACCTCACCTATGAGTACAATAACAAACTCATCTCTGACATTGACACTCAACTTGCTCTCATCCAAGACACCATTACACAAGCAGCCAACACCGCAATACAAAAGAAAACCCACACCACTCGTTATTCCTTCAAACCCTCAATCAGAACAAGAAGACTAATTATCTGTTACCACAACCGCTTTCTCTACAACACACACAGATTTAATCAAGTCCGATTAGATCTCACTTACCTTAGAAACAACATTCTACACAGTCTAGACCAAGACCACAACAATCACTGATCACAACTCATACAACAAGCAGACAAACAGCGTATTAAAAACACTAAAGCCTTCTGGAACTTTATCAAAAAAATCAGAGGCACCACTCCCACCAACAAATTCAAACACATCACCCACAACAACACACACATCTCAGACCCGCAGGCTGCTACTAACATCTTCAAACACATTTGGGAGAACATCTTCCACCCTCACCCACCCCACCCTAACGCTATTCAACACATTCAGAACATAGAACACTGAAACACTACACACACACACACGAAACAACACCAGAAAGCCACATCCATCTAGACTCTCTTACCTCCTCCCAAGAACTTGACACTCCTTTCACCAACACAGACGTTAAAACTCTCCTCAGACACCTTCCTCCCAAGGCTCCTGGTGCCTCTGGCCTAAACCATATTATCCTGAAACACCTTCCTGACTCTATCTTTACTGCCTACACAAACCTCCTCAATGCCTCCCTTGCCTCTGGATACTTCCCTTCCCTCTTCAAAGCTGCTACTGCTATCCTCCTTCATAAACCCAATAAAGACCACTCTGACCCTAGAAACTATCGCCCTATCAGCCTACTCGAAACTTTAGGAAAACTCTTTGAAAAACTCATCAATCATCGCCTTCGCAGATACTTGGAACACAATTCTCTACTTTCTGATGGCCAGTTTGGCTTCAGAACACACAGATCCACACAGGATGCCATTAACATCATTCTCAACTACATCCACATCAACACAAAACAAAGAAACAAGACAGCCCTGGTTGCAAAAGACGTTGAAAAAGCCTTTGACACTGTCTGGCACGAAGGGCTCAAGTACAAACTCTGCACTAACTTCAACCTGCCTCTCAATACTCGTAAACTCCTCTCCAACTTCCTAGACGGCCGTACCATGAGAATCAAATTCCAAGGTTGTTACTCTGACTACCTCACACTAAATGCCGGAGTACCCCAGGGATCTGTCCTCTCCCCTACCCTCTACATTTTATACACTAACGACATTCCAACACCTGTATACCACAACTCCATCACACTAGCCTATGCAGACGACATTACACAACTTATCACTCATGCCAATATAAACACACTCACACACAAAACACAAAATGAGGTCGACAGGATAGCCATCTGGGAACAAAAATGGAGGATCAAAACCAATGCAGCTAAATCCAGCATTTCGTATTTTAACTACAGGAAACGTGATCCTCCATTACTTGTCGAGCTCAGTACAGCTGACACCGGCACTTACATCCCCATCACACAATCTGTCACTGTCCTTGGCCTTAATCTTGACTACCTTCTTCGTTTACAACTTTACACGGACACATTCACTCAACGCATGCAATAGCTAGTAAGGCCCTTGCGGGTCTCTACAAGCTGAAACCTGCCTCTCAACGCACCAAACTACACCTCTACAAATCCCTAATACATCCTCTGATAACTTACTCTCCTCTAGCCCTCTCTCTTGCAGCAAAAACAAACTTACTTAAACTGCAGCGTGTGCTTGATGTCAGATGGGAGGACTTCGCCACAAGCGAGTCTCTCCATGCCCAATTAGACATCCCTGCGCTGAACCTGTACTGGAAGACGCTCAGTGACAGACAGATAGACAAACTTGAGACACGACATGACTACTGGACCTCTCTCCTTGACGAAGACATTCGCAGACCCACAAACCAACACAACCTTTTCTACTCCTTGCATGATCCTGCTCCTAACCCTATTTACAAATAACTTTGGATTCGTTGACAGGTACCTTCTATGACAGGTACCATTCTCTGACCCACGTTCGCCTTAGCTTTTGGGTTAAGACATGGCCCAGTTCTACACTCCTCTCTAGCGCTAAACGTCGCATGTCCCTTCCTCCCCGCTCACCCCACCGGAGTCCCAACAGAAGAGCCTGAATTTCTCTTCTCAATATCTGTCCCACGATCGTCTTCGCTGCTGGGTTAAGCCCTGGCTCTATTTCTACAACTAAGAACACTCCTCTCCAGCACTATTCTTCGTCAGTCCCGTTTTCCCCACTCATCCCATTTGGGATCTTACCTGAACTTGATCGTTCGTTCGTTCGCTTCTACTTCAGAATCTCCACGACTACGGTGCTCCTCGCACCTACTCCTAGGTTGAGGAACTGATTACCTCATCTTCTGTACATAGTTCTACTGTCTTCAAGTTATGTCCTGGAATTTGTATTGATAAAGCCACTGGATGGCGAAACGTCTACAATAAAGACACCCAGATGTTGCACATGTGTCTTAATTTCATCTTGTCGGTATTGTATACCATTGGAAATATAAACACATATGCAGTTTAATGTGATCCTTTATTGACAACGTTTCGCCCACACAGTGGGCTTTTTTCAAGTCAAAAACAGATCTACCTGGGGTGGAAGGTACGCGAGTGTGAAGGCTTACTCAGCCCTGTAACAACTCCAGACAGTATTACCAAGGCTGGCTCCTCCTCAGGAAAATTAATGAATAGAAAAAGAAATAATAATTCACAAAGATAAACACTATGACCCAACCTTCTCCTGCTTCACCTCACCTCACTACAGTATATAAGCCACGTCTACGGCCCTATGCTGTACATTCTACAAGATTGATGGACTGAACACATCGACTCCAGGCTGAGGGACTGATTACCTCAAACTTCTCCTCTCCTTACGCATTTCAACTTTGTACTGGACTGATGAAGCCACTGTGTGGCGAAACGTTTCCTGAATAAAGATTTCCATATGTTGCATAAGTGTCTCAATCTTCAACTTGTCGGTTTTTCAAACCATTCATCACAACTTTGTAAATGGTCCAAGTCGGACCGAAACGTCGTCGTAAGCTCCTCTCTTCTATGTGCGGGTTATCTGTGTATCGTTCCAGTCACGGTATTGTGCCAGTTATGTTATTGGTTTTAGATTACTGCTAACGGCAATCAGAGTAATTAAGATACACATTATTTAGTTTATATGTGCCATGGTTATTTTCCTGTCCATCGCCTAGAACTTTCCGTATGTCTATTTTAAACTGCATCTGCTACTTCTCTGACCACTGCTTCTATCTATTCAGATTCTCCTGTAGTGCTCTAATGTTTTCGTCAGAATTAATTCGACGGCTTATTTTGATGTAGTCGGCAAACTTGCTTAAGTCGCTATATATTCTCTCATCAATGTCGTTTACGTAAATTGTTAACCACGAAGGACACAACACCGTCCCCTATGGAACACCGATTATGACGCGTCCCCAATCTGATTTCTGCTCCATAGTGCAAAATCTCTGTTGCCTATCAATTATCCATGACTCTGTGTAGGAAAAAAAACTCTCCTCTTATTCCGTGTGCCTCTACTTTCCTCAACAACCTCCGATGTGGAACTCTATCAAAAGTTTTATTGAAGCCCGTATACACAATACCATATTCATTACCATGATCTACCTCCTCAGATACTGTAGCGAAAAAACTAGTAAATTAGTAAGGTAGCAACGCCCCTTTGTAAAACCGTGTTGAGAACAGCCATGGCAATTATTGATTCCATCAGTTTTCCCACAATGAAAGTTAGGCTTGATGGTCTATAATTAGAACCTAAGAGCCTATCTCCTATTTCGTAGAATATCACATTTGCCATTTTCCATTTATTTGGCACTTAGTTTGTAGTGATATGTTGAAAAGACTTGATAATAGCTTTCCAAGTTCCTCCTTACATTCCTTTAAAACTCTTGCAAACAGTTCAATAGGGCCGGGGATTTGTTAGGTTTTAATTTGTTTATTTGTCTGTGAACCATATAACCAATGAGTTCGATTGTACATAACTTATTTTGGTCCTGCTCTACAAAATTTATTATTTATGGAATTTCACCAGTATCTTCCTGAGTAAAAAATTAGAGGAAGTAAGTGTTGAAGGTTGTACATAACTCGAGTAGTTTGAGTGGGCATATCTCATCCTTAAGAGAACCCAACTGGAGGATGGTTCAAGTGTATATGTGTGTGTACTCACCTAATTGTGGTTGCAGGGGTCGATACTCAGCTCCTGGCTCCGCCTCTTCGCTGAACACTACTAGGTGCTCTCTCTCCCTGCTCCACCAGCTCTCTCGCTGTCCACTCCGAGGACAGCGAGAATTGAGCTTTTGCACAACAAGACGGGCAGCAAACAGCAACTACGCTTTGATTTTACCCTTCTCCAGAACATCACTTCATCCGAGATCATTTATTAATAGGATAAGTCGAGTCTGGAGCAAGTTTGTACAGCATGTCAATATTAACGAAATAAAGTCAGTTCACCACAGCTTGCTGCAATTTCATCCTGCTCCCTGTTCGTATACCACTTAATAAAATGGCTTTGAAATGCGCTGGTGTATAAGCAAAAGTTCTTTGCTTGTAAATAAACTTAGGAACCCTAACCCTAACCTTTTGAAAACGTGTAGAGAGAGAGAGAGAGAGAGAGAGAGAGAGAGAGAGAGAGAGAGAGAGAGAGAGAGAGAGAGAGAGATTCTGTACTAGGCACAAGTACGCTCACACCTGAGTATGCGCCACTTTCTTGGATTGCCTGCCCTCTGTCTCATTTGCGACCTCTTGACAGAATAGGGAACAGAGCAAGACGACTCATCTCTCGCCTGGACCCAGCCTGGATAGATCTGTCATTTCAGTAAAGCATTCAACACTGTAGTGATGTGGGCGGCCTTACTGTTATGTACAAGGACAATGTTGTCAAAGTATCACATTTTGCTTCACACCGAGGACAGCGAGAAGTGGGCTTCTACACAACAAGACGCGCAGCAAGCAGCAGCTTCACTCTGGCTGTACCTTTCTCCAGAACAGCACTTCATTTGAGATCATTTATTCCAAGGATGACTCAAGTCTGAAACATATTCGTACAGCACAGTAATATCAGTGATATGAAGTTAGTTGAATAAATGAAATTGCTGGATCACAGATGATTCTAACTTCATCCTGTTCCATATCTGTATGTTTAATAGTAATTAAAAGGCTTTCAAATGAGGTTATATAGGTAACAGCTCTTAGCTTGTAAATAAAATTAGGAATCCTTAACGTAACCTTGTAAAACTTTGTGTAAAGAGAGAAAAGAGAGAGAGAGAGAGAGAGAGAGAGAGAGAGAGAGAGAGAGAGAGAGAGAGAGAGAGAGAGAGAGAGAGAGAGAGAGAGAGAGAGAGAGAGAGAAACTGAGAAAGAGACAGGTTGACAGACGGACAAACACACAGAGAAAAGGACAGACAGACATAACTTAAATATTTACAAGGATAACTTATCTCCAAACATATGGCACACTCTTCAGACAATGCACGAGTCGTATTCACTGTCTGAGTGCCAGATCACCATTAGAGAGAAGCCCAGTAAATAGCCTTAGATTCTCTTGGTAATTATGGCAATTTAGTGTGTGTATGTGTGTGTGTGGTCGATGATTCCTGTCTCATGAGCCAGACTGATGCGCCTCATTATCCTGGTATCATGACACATGGAGTGCGTGAGTGAATGAGTCTCCATCCTGGTCTCAATGTGTGAGTGGACAATGATTCTTGTCTCATAATGCATGGCATAAGTGACTAATGCGTCTTGTGATGGAATTATTATTCAACCAGCTTTTCTACGATTCCCCTTCCCTGGGATGGGGGAAGTGTGCCGCTGACCGCAGAGCCATCGTGATGGTTGACAACCCTCACCATGTGGAGAGGAGAGGTTGCTTATCCGACCCTCCCATCCTGGGAGAGGCCTTGAAACTTTACTTTCTAAATCATCAGTGACTTGACATATGAGTCCTTGACCCAACAGGTTTAGGACCTGTAATATATGAATGGCATAGTGACTGATAATCTCATATGTTCAGAGCACTTGATCAGTCTTCAATTTTTACAGTTTTTGGCAGGCATGCCTAAGGCTGGACCAGGCATACGATTTGAAAACCCGAAGACGGATTTCGGCCTTCGTCTAACTAGACATTATGTAAGATGTTCAATATGTTCAACGAGGGGCGTCCCGTGACACTAGGCCAACCTGTAACATTAATAACGTTTCAATGCTTAGTTAACATTCGCAGTGTCTGACTAGAGACTCGTCCAGGTGATTTGTGGATCTTTGGACTTAAGCCGGATTCACAGTCGAGTGTAGTGAAGGCGACCTTGTGACCGTTCCCACTGATGATGTGAATGTCATCCACAAGGATTTGGAAAACATCTAGATATGACGACTCCTCATTAGGCAAGACCGGAGTCAATAGATGGTTTGCCCTGACGTATATAGAATTCTTCTCCTGTGTAAATTACAATCCATGATTTTGTTAAAGGTAGGTAGGGACCTAACTTAAGCAGAATGATATTGGTTCGGACTATTAGGAGTCGGTCACAGAATGAGTCATGGTGTCAACCAAGTGCGGTAAACCATGAAGGCTGCGTTCACTCCACCAGAGACTGAGCGTGCTGGATATTTTCGGCCTGGATAATTGACTAGGCATCAGGTGTCATCAGGGACATCAAACTGGTAAATAACCAGTAGTTAGCATCCTTAGCAGTAATACAGTCTTGTCAAAGGGGAGAGCTCACGTGATATCTAGACCAGGGATGACTGAGGTTTAGGTGCAGTCTACTGACGAGTGATTAATTATGGTCAGTCAAGGTTGAACCCCTAATTATTCACATCACATCCCATAATGGTCTCATAAATATAGTTCGTGTGAGTGGATGGCGAATTCTGGTCTCATAATGCATTGAGTGTGTGATTGGTGAGTTTCATCATTTTGGTCTCATAACACATGACATCTTTCTCAACATTATGGGCTTTCTCGTCATAGCTGACCCATCGTCAAATGTTGCATTAACTTGCACGTTAAGCTTCCATGAATAAAAAAAATAAGCCATACCACGGGCGGGGTTAGAACCCGCGATCAGAGAGTCTGAAAACTCCCGGCCGTCGCGTTAGCCACTGAGCAATCATGTCATTACGATTTCGTGAGTCAAGTTCCATGTGTAATATCACACTTCATTTATACTAGTCTTTCAGGTGCCACACACTCCAAGATAGTCCCACATACTCCAAGATGGTGCCACATACTCCAAGATAGTCCCACATACTCCAGGATGATGCCACACACACTCCAAGATAGTCCCTAATACTTCAGGATGGTATCACACACACTCCAAGATAATCCCACATACTCCAAGATAGTCCCATATACTCCAGGATTGTACCACACACACTCGATGATAGTCCCACATACTCCATGATGGTGCCACATACTCCATGATGGTGCCACATACTCCATGATGGTGCCACATACTCCATGATGGTGCCCCATACTCCAGGATGGTGCCACATACTCCAGGATAGTCCCACATACTCCAGGATAGTCCCACACACACACACTCAATCATAGTCCCACATACTCCATGATGGTGCAAATAACTCCATGATGGTGCCACATACTCCATGATGGTGCCACATACTCCAGGATGGTGCCACATACTCCAGGATGGTGTCACATACAAGGATGGTGTCACATACAAGGATGGTGTCACATACAAGGATGGTGTCACATACAAGGATGGTGTCACATATTCCAGGATGGTGCCACATATTCCAGGATAGTGCCACATACTCCAAGATGGTTCCAAATACCCCAGGATTGTGCTACATGCTACAATTATTATTATTATAATCAAAAAGAAGCGCTAAGCCACAAGTTATACAGCACTGCAGGGTAGGAAAGGAAGCGAGGGTATTGGGCGGTAGAAGGGGCGAGGGGCGATCAGTAGGTTACAGAAAACAGCAGGGCAGGGGATAGTGCAGGGTAGAGGGTAGCAAGAGATCGAGGTAGAAAGGGCTGAAGGTATCATCAGAGTTTGTAAAGTAAGTCAGTTGTTGTCAAAAAGTCAATGGGAGAGTCCAGATGAAAGGTAGGTCCATCAGCGAGAAGAGAAGGTAAAGAGAGAGCAGCGGAGCGAAGACGACGTTGGAGGTAAATTCTGCGTGCTCGTTGATATAGTGGGCAGTCTAACAGATTGTGGCTGACCGATAATGGAACTTGATAATTTTCACAGAGAGGAGCAGGGCGCCTCTCCATGAGATATCCATGAGTAAGACGAGTATGGCCAATGCGGAGACGGGAGAGAGTAGTCTCCCAACCTCGACACTGGTGACAAGAAGATGGCCAGTAACCTATACTCGGTTTAATAGATTGAAGTTTGTTACCGAGTAGAGTAGACCAGCGTTGTTGCCAACGGGTGTGAAGGTGGGTAGCTATTGCAGCAAAATAGTCCAGAAATGGAACACCTCTATATGAAACTGGTAGGTCGTGTAATGCTGACCGCGCAGCAGTGTCTGCCTGTTCATTGTCCTGTAAGGCAGCATGACCAGGGACCCAACAAAAAACAATATCTTTATGCTTGGTAGAGATGCGGCGTAGCCAAAGTTGGATACGGAGGACTAAGGGGTGAGGTGTATCAAATTTCTGTATAGCCTGTAAAGCACTAAGGGAGTCTGAGACGACCACAAATAATGACACAGGCATAGATGCAATACGGATAAGCGCTGCAAGAATGGCATACAATTCAGCAGTAAAGATACTAGCCGAAGATAGTAAATGCCCTCGTACGACACTGTCCGGAAACACTGCTGCGAATCCTATGCCGTCAGAAGACTTAGAGCCATCTGTGTACACTGCAAAGGCATGAGAATGAGAGTGGAAGTGGTCAAGAAAGAGAGAGTGGGAAGCTATTGTAGACAGTTGGGCTTTCAAGCAAGGGAGTGAGAAAGAACAGACTCGAACAGCTGGAAGTTCCCAGGGGAGTAGGGAAAAGTGAGAAGTTACATGAACATAGAAAGGTGAAAATTGAAGAGAAGACAAGAGCGAATGTAGGCGAAGAGAGAAGGGACGGAGCAAACAGGGGCGGCGAACAAATAATGTCTACTAATATCGGTGACCATTCTATAAATGGAAGGATTGCGGAGATCATTAGAGCATACATAGTAGCGAAGGCAAAGGGCTTCTATGCTATGCTTCTATGCTATGCTTCTATGCTATGCTTCTGCATAGAGGCTCTCAATAGGGGAAGAGCAAAAAGCACCAAGGCATAAGCGTAATCCTTGGTGATGAATAGGGTTGAGGCTAGAAAGAGTAGCAGGAGAGGCAGCTGAATAGATCTGGTCACCATAGTCAAGTTTCGATAAAATGAGGGTGGAATGTAGGCGAAGGAGAGTTCGACGATCAGCTCCCCATGAAAGATGAGCAAAGGTTTTAAGAAGGTTCAGCCGGCTGTGACAAGTAGTCTTCAGAGGGGTAATGTGAGGTTTCCAGGATAACCTACGGTCAAAGAGGAGGCCTAGAAACCTGACTATCACGTTCAGGGATACGGGTGCTATAGAGGTATAAAGGATGATCGGAGATGACAGAGCGTCTAGTGAAAGTAATTTGGTGAGTTTTGGTACTGGATAATTTAAACCCATGTGTGGTGGCCCAATTGGAAACACGGTCGACCGCATGCTGTAGAGAAACTGTAATGAGGTGACAGTCAGCGCCTGCACAGGCAATAGCGAAGTCATCAACATAGAGTGATGACCAAATATTGGATGGAAGACTAGACGCCAAATCATTTATGGCAAAGAGAAAAAGTGTTGTGCTCAGAACACATCCCTGGGGGACACCTTCAGCTTGGATAAAGTCCGGGGAGAGCACATTATTAACCCGAACACGGAAATGTCTGTCAGTTAAAAAGTTCTTAAGGAAGGATGGTAGGTTGCCTCGAAGGCCTAAGGAGTGGGCTTTTGCCAAAATATTATACCTCCAAGTTGTGTCATATGCCTTCTCAAGGTCAAAAATTATGGCAATAACTGAGTGGTTATTCGCAAAGGCATTGCGAACATACGTATCCAATCGTAGTAAAGGGTCTATGGTAGAACGGCCCTTACAAAAGCCATATTGACGAGTGGAGAGACTGTAGTGTGTCTCTAAATACCACACTAAACGTCTATTTACCAGGCGTTCCATCACTTTGCAAACTGCACTGGAAAGAGCAATGGGATGATAGTGGGAGGCTTCATGTCCCGTAGTACCCGGTTTGTGGAAAGGGAGAACAATGGCAGATTTCCACAGCTGTGGAAGAACTCCTTGTGATCAAAGATTGAAAAGGCGTAATAGGACTGCAAGGGCTGACTGATGTAAATGTTATACTATACGAATATGAATGTCGTCGGGCCCAGCTGCCGATGATCGGCAAGCTGAGAGTGTTGCCTCCAGTTCCTGAAGTGTAAAAGGCACATTATACTGTTCTTCTCTGAGCGAAGAAAAGTCCGAGGATGCTAACTCTCTGACAGACTTTGAGAAAAGAAACGAGAGGCATAAATGGAGCCCCTGAGAAATACAGACCAGATGATTGCCATTTTCATTGGCAACATCTAGTGGGTTTGCTATATCAACATCGGCAACCAGCATAACAGGAGCCAGGACAGGAGAATATTTACCACTCAGTTTTCGTACTTTTCTCCAGACTGCACTCATAGAGGAAGCAGATGTGATGGGGTAGCAAGAAAAGCCTCTAACTGAATGCCACAGGGATCACAGTGAGACCCCCAGAGGAAATGATGGGCATTAAAATCGCCAAGTAACAGAAGTGGTGGCAGTAATGACGAAACAAGAAAGACAATATCCGGGATAGATAATGCCCGAGAAGGAGAGAGATACAGAGAACAGAGTGTATACCACCTATGCAAGTGGATACGGGCTGCTGTGTAATGCAGCGAAGTACGAACAAATAGCTGATGACATGGAATACCAGTGCGTAGAAGAAGGGCACTTTCATTAAAGGTTCCATCAGGAAAAGGGTCTGAAGAATACAATAAATTATAGCCTGAGATGGGATAGATAACGGAAGAGTGCAATTTTGGTTCCTGTAAGCAAACACCAACAGGGGAAAACTGGGAGAGCAACATCTGAAGCTCACCCCGATTACCCCTGAGGCCGCGAATATTCCACTGTAAGTAGGCCATGATTGGCAACGATAAAGACACCTGAAATCCACAGGTAAGGGTGCCAATGGACTAGAAGGGTTAGAAAAGTCCACATGCGGTGGAAAAGGAAAATGTTCAAGTAGTGAAGGAATGGTGCGTTGTGAAGAAAGGAGTTCCGCAGATGGAGAAGAGGAAAGAGAAGGAACAGAGGGTGGATCAGTGTCCATTGATGGTTTGGTCTTAGCAATATATTCAGAGATTGCTTCAAGTGTTTCGGAGTTCAGAGACGTCGTATGGGAGACAATATTGGAGATGGAAGGAGGAGGAGTTTGAGTAAAGATCGGAGCTGTAATGGACTGTACCAAGGTAGGGGGGGGCGAAAGAGTGAAGGGAACTGGAGAAGTGTGGGAGGGGACAGAAGAGGCAGAAACCCGGGAGGTGGCAGAAAAGGAAGAAACTTGGGAGGGGACAGGGGAGGATAGCACAGTACGAGGAGGAGGATGAACCTCCACACTTGTAACGGAGCCAGTGAAAGGGGAAGACCTAGGTACAGAGACCGGGAAGGCAAAATGTGGAGGTGGATGAAGGGAAGGAGGGGTTAAAGGAGATTTGTTGGACCTCTGAGAAGTAGAGGGATGATTGGGAGGAGGTGTCGTACGAGGTCTTGTCGATACCGGGGTTTGTGAGGGAGAACACGAAGAAGTGAGGACAGACTGAGGTGTTGAAGTAGGGACGTCTGAACCCAGGACAGCAAAAGAATTATATACAGGAGTGACTATGGGACTGGCAACTGCAGAGGAGGCTGCAGAAGATGGGACCCCAGAAGTGGGGGGAAGTTTTGAAACACGAGAATAAGAAACACGGGGTAGTCTCCCTTGGAGGCAGAGATGAGAAACTGCCATAGCATAAGGGAGACCTTTTGCCTCTTTGAGGCAACGAATTTCCCGCTCATTTAAGTAGACTTGGCAATGGCGAGAGTACGAAGGGTGAGCCTCATGACAATTAAGGCAAGAGGGAGGTCGACTGCAAGATGTATTAGAATGGTCATCAGCACCACAGACTGGGCATTCAGCTATAGATCTGCAATATTTTGCTGGGTGGCCAAATCGCCAGCAATTCCTACACTGTTGCGGTGTAGGGATCACCTTCCGAACTTGTAACTGATGTCTTGCTACATAAACAGAGGATGGGAGTTCACGGCTGTCAAAAGTTAAACAAGCCACATTGCAAGGGTATCGTCTTCGCCCGCGGGCGGGAAGAACATAAGTGTCTACCATGAGAACTGGGAGATCTTGGAGTTCCAGCTGTTCGAGAATGTCATTGCCACATGTCTGGAAATTCTGTTGGACTATGGTATGGGGGAGAATAACAGTACCACTACAAGAATTGAGGGAATGATGTTTTTCGATAGTGATAGGAATAGTATCGATATGTGAAAGAAGAGAAAGATCATGAGCTTGGGTAGAATTCTGGACTGTGATGATGCGCGTACCACTCTTAAGAGCATGAAAGGAAATATCTCTACCAACATGGCGTAGGAGCGCTTTGCCAATACTATGGTCAGAAAGATAGGCAGTAGAAGAAGTCGGTCGTAAAGTAAAGAATTTAGTCCATTGTGTGGTCCAAAACAGTGTGGGGAGGGAGTGCATGACGTGTCGGTCTTTTCCGAGTAGAATGGGAAGGTAATGAATTAACATCGTCAGGAGATTGTCGTTGGCATTTAGAAGTGGGACCAGAGTCGGTCCGACGTCGCACCATAGAGGGAGAGGCCGGAAGCATAGTCAAAGGAGAGCGGAGGTCAGACAAATCGAAGGAGTCAGTGGAAGCCCCGGTACCTGAAGCGGGTGAGGAAACAGCACCAGCAAGATGTACAGGGACCTTAGGAGTGTCCAAAGAGTGGCCAAAAGATGAGGTGAGGTCAGAACAGGGTGCGGTAACAATAAGGGGCCCGGGGGTAGCGGGGTCATGGATTTGGAACTCCATGGTTAGGTTACTTCTTTCTTTTTGTTTCTAAGAAAAAAAGAAAGAAAAGAAAAGAAAAAGAAAAAAAGAATAAAAAAAGGGGGGACAGGGGAGGGATAGTTTCTAGGAGGAATGAAAGGGCCAGAAATCTCCCTCTGCGCCCAAGAGGACCTCAGCACCGCAAGTAGACCAGATGCAACATGGAACCCGTGCCATACCCTACCCTTCATGCCAGTAAACCAGCAATCCGGGATAGCAACCTCACATCTTCCGAGCTACCTCGGTGGACAAAAGAGAGGGTGGCCGGATATCTGCCAAAAAGTATACCTCCTTCGGCCACCACCCCCGGAATCTGAAAGGTGGCTTCCAAAGATACACCCATCGCCCGAAAGACACCCAAAGCCACCCTCCGGGATACCAGAGAGGGATCAGGACATCCCCAGGCGATCCAGATTCCACGGCAAACTACGCCACCGCCAAGAACCTCAACGGAGTGGGATGGACCCCGGTACCCTTCCCCCTACCTATGAACTAGTGTGCCTGTGGGAAAAATCCCAAAGGCCAAAAAGGAAGGGCAAAAGGGAGGGGTGGGGAGGAGGAGGAGGAAAGGAAAATGGGGAGGATGGGGAGGATAGGATAGGGAAGGGGGGATTGGGGGGTAATTAGGTTCAGTCTGAGGAAGGAGACCGACAGGTCTAATTCCTCAGACCAAGAGCCTCTTCACCACGCCAAGGAGCCCCCCTTGAAGAGGTACATGCTACAAGATGGTGCCAAATAGCCCAGGATTGTGCTACATACTACAAGATGGTGCCATATACCCCAGGATTGTGCTACGTGCTACAAGATGGTACTAAGTACTACAAGATCAAGACACTTGAGTTTGTATGACAAAACATTATCACAAAACAGGGAAATTCCCAGAAAATATTTCATTGTCTTTTATACTGATTGATACATATTTTTTTTCTTCATTAGACCACCGCCTGAGAAAATTTGCAAAAGTTTACTCTTGGTAAAAAATAAACAAGTCAAACAGAAATGAGGAATTCGTAATAAAAAAGACGAAATTCTGGTACACCTGCTAAGGGAAGACATTGCACAATACAAACTTTTATCGGGGGACAACATTTCGCCCTTTATTGTTTCTTAAGGATGAGTGTACATTGTAATTTTGACTGCTGAGGCGACAATACGTCCTTCAGACGTGGAAATTATATCATTAATGATCACTTTCTTTTGCTTTTCGACAAGACGAGAGGGAACGGTATACTGTGCTTTCTGTATATTAGTTCATTTAGTATTCCTGTTCTTCCATTACTTCGCTGCTGTGCGATAACTTGAGAATAATTCCTTTCATCAGTTCAACGTTCTTGCATCTTAGTGACGTAATTGGTAGGCTCATCTACATCAAACTCCGTTTACAGTTTCCATATATCCACGTGATGTTCTCTGTTGTCTCAAGTAAAAGTTGGTTGCTGAGATTATTTGATTAATAAATGCAGTAAAATATTATATGTTAAACACTTCAAACATTGCAGTGTTTTGTGTAAACATCCATCAGAGTAATAAACACATTAAACATAGAAATCTTATACTACTACTACAACTTTTTTTATCTTCTTTTCCCTCTTCTTCGTCTTTTTTTCCTTCTTCGTCTTCGTCGTCTTCTGCTTCAAGTGTTTTCTTACATGAACATCAAAATGGTATACAATACCGACAGGTTGGTAGGTAAGACACATAGGCAACAGTCAGGCAACTTTATTCCGAAACGTTTCGCCTACACAGTAGGCTTCTTCAGTCGAATACAGAAAGTAGGCAGGAACAGTAGAGATGTGAAGACGATGTAATCAGTCCATCACCCTTGAAGTCGTAGAATTTGAGATTGTCAGTCCCTCGGCCTGGAGAAGTTCAGTTCCATAGTCAGGAACGGTTCTATCTCAGGTCCAGCATCAATGATTTTTTGTTTTTCACATTAATTTCAATACTATGTCATCAAGTGATTCAATTTGTTGACTTCTGACCAAATATGCAAAATTAAACAAATGCAAAATTTTAGATTTTTGTGTATTTCTGTCGATATACAAAAAAAAAAAAACTCCAGTTCAATGTTTTGCAAAGCATTTAGAACATTTAATGCATTGATTTCATGTATTTTATATTCATAAAATTTTGAATAATTATATCATATGTATGTAAAAGCTTATACAAAAAAATTATATACAATATCTGTACTCAAGTTATTCCTGAAATAAATTTATATTTGTATATCATTTTACGTTCAGGGATTTTTTTTTTGCAGAAATATTTGAAAACTGTGAAACATGTGATTATAATTATCTCATTAGTGACCAATATTTCAGCATTTACAACATTTCATTATTCACCAGTTGTGAATTATCAGTGATGGCGTCATAGCTTTTATCAGCGCCCCAAAAATATCTATATTTTGGCTTCCATTTTTATTTATTTCGGTTGTATTTTTCATTCCAATTTTTACTCGTTAAGATTTTCACAGTGGCAACATTGTTCTATTCAGGAAGTCTGCCCACTGCTCTGGCTGATCCCTGCAGTATATCACTGACATCGGAGGTTGGAGGAGGGATTTGTAGGTTCTCGTGAGTTCAACTTTCCGGAATTTAGTTTGTAAGACAAGTTTGCCTCTGTTATAAAAGCAGGAAAATTGTTGGCAATTCATTTTACATTTTAATTTAATTCCTTACTTTACTGCGCTGATCGTTTTATAGGCTAAAACCTTTTATTCCACCTCGTCTCATGTCATAGTTCCGTCTTTAGTATACTACCTGCCCCTGGGATCAGACCTACAACGCAGGTACCTACTTGCTTCTAGGTAAACGGGGGCAGCAGGTATCAGGAAACATGTTTCCTGATACCTTCACCGGGGATCGAACCAGGGATCCTTAATATGTTATAGACACATAATACATGTTCAATTAACCAGCACAACGAAAAAAACAAAGACAAACACTGACTTATTTCTAATAAGAAGAGAAATTCGCAAATGACAACTTGTACAAAGTTGGTAGAATTACAGACAATATGTAAAGTAAAAGTACACAAGTGCAACTAATGTGACATTTATTGTGGCAACGTTTCGCTCTCCAGGAGCTTTATCAAGCCATTACAAACAATACATGGACACAGAGGGTATATAAAGGCTCAGAGTGAGGTGCAATACTAGTGAGGTACCATTTCGATGTTCACTAGTGGTAGTAGTAGTAGTAGTAGTAGTAGTGGTAGTGACAAAAGTAATACAATATGGTAGAGGAATTAATTCGTACATGAGTAAAAGGATATAAAAGCTATTACTTGGGTAACATAAAAATAGGTTGGACAAATACAGACTGGAAAGAGGCAGCTTGTTTCAGTGTAATATGCTTTGTGTAGTATAACAGGAGAGACTATGTGATGGCAGGGTTTACTGTTTTCAGGAGGATTCTTGCTAAGACTTCGGAGATGGTGAATCTGCCGTTGTTTTGTTTAATTGTATTTGAAACAGCGATCATTGCTGATTCGAGGCACTTGCGTCTGCGGAAATTAGTTTCTTTGATCACTAATTGGGCGTCTCTGAATTTCATGAGATGATTGGTGGAATTTCGGTGTTGTACACAGGTGTTGTTCAAGTTATCGTTCCTACATGCGTAAATGTGTTCATTGAGGCGGGTGTCGAGGTTTCTTGCTGTTTCACCTACGTAAATCTTGTCACAGCCTCCACAGGGTATAGTGTAAACTCCTGCATTGACTGGTTCGTGGTGCTTGGATTTTGTCCTGGTTAGATCCTTTATTGAAGTGCTAGAAGCGATGGCGACTCTGGTGTTAGCTTGTGAAAGTACTTTTGAGACGTTTAGTGCAACCTGGCTGTTGGGAAGAATTATAATATTATAACTGGGAGTGGTGTTGATGCGTGGAGAATTAATGATCTGAAGAGCTCTTTTCTTGCAGTCTTTGATGAAAAAAGAAGGAAAATGTAACTCAGTGAATGTTTGGTGAATGTATGTACATTCCTCGTCAAGAAACTCAGGACTACAAATTCGGTATGCTCTTAGGAAAAACCCGATGATGATGCCTCTTTTGGTCTTGGTATCTTGACTGGAATAGAAGTGTGTGAGATCATTTTTATTGGTGGGTTTCCGATAAACTTGAAATCTTAGATTGTTGTCTACTTTGTGAATGAGGACGTCGAGGAAAGGTAGCTTGTCATTGGACTCTTCTTCTAGTGTGAACTGGATCGCCGGTTCAACTGCGTTGAGCCTTGCCTGAAGATCCCGTACATCAAAACGTTTTGGGAATGGGGTTCCCCATAAGTGTCGTCCTAGCCAACTTATACATGGAACACCTAGAGTCCGAACACTTCGCCAACATCATCCCTTCAAGCGTCACTTGGTTACGTTACGTGGACGATGTCCTCGTAATAACTCCAAAACGTTTTGATGTACGGGATCTTCAGGCAAGGCTCAACGCAGTTGAACCGGCGATCCAGTTTACACTAGAAGAAGAGTCCAATGACAAGCTACCTTTCCTCGACGTCCTCATTCACAAAGTAGACAACAACCTAAGATTTCAAGTTTATCGGAAACCCACCAATAAAAATGATCTCACACACTTCTATTCCAGTCAAGATACCAAGACCAAAAGAGGCATCATCATCGGGTTTTTCCTAAGAGCATACCGAATTTGTAGTCCTGAGTTTCTTGACGAGGAATGTACATACATTCACCAAACATTCACTGAGTTACATTTTCCTTCTTTTTTCATCAAAGACTGCAAGAAAAGAGCTCTTCAGATCATTAATTCTCCACGCATCAACACCACTCCCAATTATAATATTATAATTCTTCCCAACAGCCAGGTTGCACTGAACGTCTCAAAAGTACTTTCACAAGCTAACACCAGAGTCGCCATCGCTTCTAGCACTTGAATAAAGGATCTAACCAGGACAAAATCCAAGCACCACGAACCAGTCAATGCAGGAGTTTACACTATACCCTGTGGAGGCTGTGACAAGATTTACGTAGGTGAAACAGCAAGAAACCTCGACACCAGCCTCAATGAACACATTTACGCATGTAGGAACGATAACTTGAACAACGCCTGTGTACAACACCGAAATTCCACCAATCATCTCATGAAATTCAGAGACGCCCAATTAGTGATCAAAGAAACTAATTTCCGCAGACGCAAGTGCCTCGAATCAGCACTGATCGCTGTTTCAAATACAATTAAACAAAACAACGGCAGCTTCACCATCTCCGAAGTCTTAGCAAGAATCCTCCTGAAAACAGTAAACCCTGCCATCACATAGTCTCTCCTGTTATACTACACAAAGCATATTACAGAGAGTGAACACTGAAACAAGCTGCCTCTTTCCGGTCTATATTTGTCCAACCTATTTTTATGTTACCCAAGTAATAGCTTTTATATCCTTTTACTCATGTACGAATTAATTCCTCTACCATATTGTATTACTTTTGTCACTACCACTACTACTACTACTACTACCACTAGTGAACATCGAAATGGTACCTCACTAGTATTGCACCTCACTCTGAGCCTTTATATATCCTCTGTGTCCATGTATTGTTTGTAATGACTTGATAAAGCTCCTGGAGAGCGAAACGTTGCCACAATAAATGTCACATTAGTTGCACTTGTGTCCTTTTACTTTACAAGTGAATGTAACTTAAGAGTCTTCAATCTTTCTTCATAAGGAAGATTTCTAATGCTATGTATTAATTTAGTCATCCTACGCTGAATGTTTTCTAACGAATTTATGTCCATTCTGTAATATGGCGACCAGAATTGAGCTGCATAATCTAGGTGAGGCCTTACTAATGATGTATAAAGCTGCAGTATGACCTCTGGACTTCTGTTGCTTACACTTCTTGATATAAATCCCAGTAATCTATTTGCCTTATTACGTACGCTTAGGCATTGCTGTCTTGGTTTAAGGTTGCTGCTTACCATAACCCCCAAGTCCTTTTCGCAATCTGTATGGTTAAGTTCTACATTATTAAACTTATAAGTGCTAGGGTTATGGACACTCCCGAGCTTCAGAACCTTGCATTTATCTACATTGAACTGCATCTGCCACTTTTCTGACCAAGAGTAGAGTTTGTCTAAATCCTCCTGAAGTTCCCTAACATCTACGTTTGAATCAATTATCCTACCTATCTTCGTGTCATCGGCGAATTTGCTCATATCACTAGTAATTCCTTCATCAAGATCATTGATATATATTATAAACAACAATGGGCCCAAGACTGATCCCTGTGGAACGCCACTTGTTACTGATCCCCACTCGGATTTAACCCCATTTATGGACACTCTTTGCTTCCTATCTGTGAGCCATGATTCGATCCACGAGAGCACCCTTCCCCCAATGCCATGAGCTGCTACTTTCTTCAACAGTCTTTGGTGCGGAACTCTATCAAATGCCTTACTAAAATCTAAGTAAATAATATCAAATTCTTTATCGTGGTCAACAGCCTCAAAAGCTTTACTGAAGAAAGTTAGTAAATTAGTTAGACAAGACCGGCCTCTTGTGAATCCATGCTGAGTATCATTAATCAAGCTATGCTTATCGAGATGGCTTCTTATAATCTCAGCTATAATTGACTCTAGTAATTTGCCTACAATTGAGGTCAGGCTTATTGGGCGGTAATTTGACGGTAACGACTTGTCCCCTGTTTTAAAAATAGGAATTACATTAGCCATCTTCCACATATCAGACACTGCACCTGTTTGAAGAGATATATTAAAAATATTAGTTAATGGTTCACAGACTTCCATTTTGCATTCCTTTAGAACCCTTGAAAAAACCTCATCAGGACCCGGTGACTTATTTTGCTTCAGTCTGTCTATCTGCTTCACAACCATTTCACTAGTGACTGTGATGTTACATAATTTATCTTCTTCTGATCCACTATAAAAAATTAATTACCGGAATATTATTAGTGTCTTCCTGTGTAAAAACCGAGAGAAAATAATTATTTAAAATCGAGCACATTTCATTCTCTTTGTCAGTAAGATGCCCATAGTTATTTTTAAGGGGACCTATCTTATCTCTGACTTTTGTTCTATAGACCTGGAAAAAACTTTTTGGGTTAGTTTTAGAATCCCTAGCAACTTTAATTTCATAGTCCCTTTTAGCTTTTCTTATCCCCTTTTTAATGTCCCTCTTAATGTCAATATACTGATTCATAAGATGACCCTCGCCTCTTTTGATACGCCTATAAATTCCTTTCTTATGCCCTAGTAGATATTTCAGCCTATTATTCATCCATTTTGGGTCATTTCTATTTGATCTAATTTCCTTATAAGGGATAAACGTTGTTTGAGCAGCATGTATTGTGTTCAGAAAACTGTCATATTGATAGCTCTCTTCGTTACCCCAGTCAACAGATGATAAGTGTTCTCTAAGCCCATCGTAATCTGCTAAGCGAAAATCTGGGACTGTTACTGAGTTATCCCTACTATCATACTTCCATTCAATTCTACATGTAATTGATTTGTGGTCGCTAGCACCCAGTTCCTCTGAAACTTCTAAATTATTAACAAGGGATTCATTGTTTGCCAGAACTAAGTCAAGCAGGTTATTACCCCTTGTAGGTTCTGTCACAAACTGCTTCAAAAAACAATCCTGAACTACTTCTAAGAAATCGTATGATTCTAAATTCCCAGTCAACAAATTCCAATCAATATGACTAAAGTTAAAGTCTTCTAGAATTACTACATTATCGTGCCTTGTGGCCCTAACAATTTCCTCCCATAGTAGTCTCCCCTGGTCCCTATCTAAATTTGGGGGACGGTATATCACACCTAAAATTAATTTTTCATGTCCCTCTGAAAATTCTATCCAAACAGACTCTGTATGTGTTACTTCAGACTTAATACCCGTTTTTATACAACAGTTCAAGCGATCTCGGACATACAATGCCACCCCACCCCCCTTCCCGATACTTCTATCTACTTGGAACAATTTAAAACCCTGAATGTGACATTCTGCAGGCATGTCCCGACTTTTTGAATTAAACCACGTCTCAGTAATGGCAAATACATCTATGTTACCTGCACTAGCAACTAGTCTCAACTCGTCCATCTTATTCCTAGCACTGCGACTATTTGTGTAATAAATATTTAATGACCCTCCTATCTCTTTACCCTTTCTGCTCCTTTCTGTTATTCCACTAAACCTATTACTGTCATTGTCAATTAGTGCCACTGGCTTTCCAATATCCTCCTCATTTTGCCTATTACTAGTTCTCCTAGTACTCATGTTACTACCCTGCGACTTCACAGTTTTCCCGCCAAAACTCATACCACTAACTATTCCTAGTTTAAAGACCTAACAGCTCCCTCCACTGCGTTGGCCAGTGCTCCCACCCCACTCCTAGACAAGTGAACCCCATCCCTGGCATACATGTCATTTCTGCCATAGAAGAGGTCCCAGTTGTCAATGAATGTTACCGCATTTTCCTTACAGTATTTGTCCAGCCAGCAATTGACACCAATTGCTCTGGACAACCATTCATTTCCAACTCCTCTCCTTGGCAAAATGCCACATATGACAGGTTTCCCACCCTTCTTCCTAATTATCTCTATTGCTGACCCATACCTGCTAATCAGGTCCTCACTCCTACGTCTGCCAACATCGTTGCCTCCAGCACTGAGACAGATAATAGGATTGCTCCCATTACCTCTCATGATGTCATCCAGACGGCTAACAATATCCTTCATCCCTGCCCCAGGAAAACATACTCTCTGCCTCCTACTCCTATCCTTCAAACAGAATGCCCTATCCATGTACCTAATCTGGCTATCCCCAACAACAACAATGTTTTTACCTTCCTTGGCGTCGTCCGTAGTGATGCTCCGAGTAGTCGACTCACATTCGCCAGGTAGCATTACACCACTTGTAGAATTCGTCATGACGTTCTCGATGGTCTTCGTTGGGGTTTCTAGGGATGTCTTACTCACGTCTGCCAATGCTTCCTTGGTGCTCGTTGTGGCATTCCCAGTAGAACACTCACATTCGTCAGGTAGCACCGAGAATGAGTTGGAAGTTTCCACGGCAGTCTTCTGGTTTCTCGTTGTTTCTGCCTCTCCAACCGTTTTCTTAATCTTCAGCTTGGTTCCATGTTGCCCGACCACTGACCAAGCTCCCCTCTTAACCTGGGGACTCACAACAGGTGGATTACTACGAATCCTCTTGTTCTCCTCCGTTAATCGCCGTATCTCCAGTTTAGCAACTCTGAGTTCTTCTCTCAGCTGCTGGTAAAGCTGCTCAAGAGAGGGCATCCTGGTTCAGATTCACAGAGCACACAAACAGGTCTTCACAGAGCTAAGTACATGTCACCACTTAACTAAGTACACGTCACCACTGAGCTAAGTACACATCACCACTGAACTAAGTACACGTCACCACTGAGCTAAGTACACGTCACCAAAGTTTCCAATAAAATTGGTGTTCACAGAGCCTAAACCCAAGCAACGTTCCATCCACTTCATATGACGCAACTGTCGTTGAAGACTGAACATAAGAGCGGAGGAACACTGCTGCAGGCCTACTGGCCCATATTATAAGAATGGAGGAACACTACTGCAGACCTACTGGTCCATATTATAAGAATGGAGGAACACTGCCTTAGGCCTACTGGCCCATATTATAAGAATGGAGGAAAACTGCAGCAGGCTTACTGTGTGATGCAGTTCAGATGGGCTTGTGAGGTCTCTAGGGAGACCTAATTATATGGTCACACCTGCCTTAGCAAATGTCGGGTAGTCACTCCCACGTCTGAGGTCTTTTGTTCTTGACGGCGTCAGACCTCGGCGTCAGGTCGTAACACGTGGTACATACCCTATTGTGGAGGGGGTACTTTGACTACCATATAAGCCCAGGGAACAGCTCAGCAAGGAGGTTGTTGGTGACAGGTCTGGGGAGCGAGAGCTCTGGACAGCCGCGTGTGTAGTGGACCACGCATTGGGAATCTCGGGTCAGCTGGTCGGTGAATTAAGAGTGAGTACTAGCCCATGTTACTGATAACATCTTCCTTTCCCCCTGGTAATAAGTCTCATAGGTCAATTGTTATATTATGTAAATGTCCATCAGTATATGTTGTATTCTAGCCCTTTTATGTTAAGTAAAGTATAGCCATAGTTCCCATTTTTATTTGTACCTCCATATGCTATTCCCTATTCTGTTAAGCACTGGGATACACAGGAGACGTGCTCACACGCTGGGATACCTCAGGCAGATTGGATAATGGTCTCACAACTGGCCCATATTATAAGAATGGAGGAAAACTGCAGCAGACCTATTGACCCATATCCTAAGAATGGAGGAACACTGCAGTAGGCCTACTGGCCCATATTATAAGAATGGAGGAAAACTGCAGCAGACCTATTGACCCATATTATAAGAATGGAGGAAAACTGCAGCAGACCTATTGACCCATATCATAAGAATGGAGGAACACTGCAGTAGGCCTACTGGCCCATATTATAAGAATGGAGGAAAACTGCAGCAGGCCTATTGACCCATATTATAAGAATGGAGGAAAACTGCAGCAGGCCTACTGGTCCATATTATAAGAATGGAGGAAAACTGCAGCAGGCCTATTGGCCCATATTATAAGAATGGAGGAACACTGCAGCAGGCCTACTGGTCCATATTATAAGAATGGAGGAACACTGCTGCAGGCCTAATGGTCCATATTATAAGAATGGAGGAACACTGCCTCAGGCCTACTGGCTCATATTATAAGAATGGAGGAACAGTGCAGCAGGCGTACTGGCCCATATTATAAGGATGGAGGAACACTGCAGCAGGCCTACTGGCCCATATTATAAGAATAGAGGAACACTGCAGAAAGCCTTCTGGCCCATATTGTAAAGATGGAGGAACACTGCAGCAAGCCAGCTGGTCCACATTGTAAGAACGGAGGAACACTGCAACAGGCCTACTGGCCCATTTTGGACAGATCCTTCTTACACACAAACCCACTTAACAAAAATATTTGCCCAATCCATCCTCAATGCTACCAGCATTTCTATATCTTATTTAGTAAAAACCGCTAAGCCTGTATGGGTCACATTGCACCTTCAGAATATTAGTCATTCAAATTCAGTCCAAAAAAAGAGGAAGATAAGTCCACTTCTTTGGATCAAGAGCCCTTCAGAAGCATCAACACAAAACAACCAAATAAAGTAAAATAATAATATACCATTTTGAGATTACAGACAAATGCCGTCTTCACCATCTGTTAAATGTATTCATTTTCATCTAAAAATATACACGAATTTAAACTCTGAAGCCGCTCGCATAATCCTCTTTCCACCTATCACACACAAGCAAAATTTGAAACTGATCCTTGCAACACTATGCATAGTGCATCCATGCATGCAATACTTTCATGAATCTTGCATTGAAAATTTGAAGGCAGCCAAATAAAGCGTTCTCCAGTAATAGTTTATGATAATGCTAAAGAGACTGTTGGGAGAAATAAGGAAGTTTTCCCTGGTTAATAAGGAAGTTTTCCCTGGTTAATAAGGAAGTTTTCCCTGGTTAATAAGGAAGTTTTTCCTGGTTAATAAGGAAGTTTTCCCTAGTTAAAAAGGAAGTTTTCCCTGGTTAATAAGGAAGTCTTCCCTGGTTAACAAGGAGTTTTCTCTGGCTAAGGAAGTTTTCCCTCATTAATAAGGAAATTTTCCCTGGTTAATAAGGAAGTTTTCCCTGGTTAATAAGGAAGTTTTCCCTGGTTAATAAGGAAGTTTTCCCTGGTTAATAAGAAAGTTTTCCCTGGTTAATAAGGAAGTTTTCCCTGGTTAATAAGGAAGTTTTCCATCGTTAATAAGAAAGTTTCCCCTCGTTAATAAGGAAGTTTTCCCTGGTTAATAAGGAAGTTTTCCCTGGTTAATAAGGAAGTTTTCCCTGGTTAACAAGGAAGTTTTCTCTGGCTAAGGAAGTTTTCCCTCGTTAATAAGGAAATTTTCCCTGGTTAATAAGGAAGTTTTCCCTGGTTAATAAGGAGGTTTTACCTCGTTAATAAGGAAGTTTCCCTGGTTAATAAGGAAGTTTTCTCTGGTTAACAAGGAAGTTTTCCCTCGTTAATAAGGAAGTTTTCCCTGGTTAATAAGGAAGTTTTCCCTGGTTAATAAGGAAGTTTTCCCTGGTTAACAAGGAAGTTTTCTCTGGCTAAGGAAGTTTTCCCTCGTTAATAAGGAAATTTTCCCTGGTTAATAAGGAAGTTTTCCCTGGTTAACAAGGAAGTTTTCTCTGGCTAAGGAAGTTTTCCCTCGTTAATAAGGAAATTTTCCCTGGTTAATAAGGAAGTTTTCCCTGGTTAATAAGGAGGTTTTACCTCGTTAATAAGGAAGTTTCCCTGGTTAATAAGGAAGTTTTCTCTGGTTAACAAGGAAGTTTTCCCTCGTTAATAAGGAAGTTTTCCCTGGTTAATAAGAAAGTTTTCCCTGGTTAATAAGAAAGTTTTCCCTGGTTAATAAGAAAGTTTTCCCTGGTTAATAAGGAAGTTTTCCCTGGTTAATAAGGAAGTTTTCCCTGGTTAATAAGAAAGTTTTCCCTGGTTAATAAGGAAGTTTTCCCTGGTTAATAAGAAAGTTTTCCCTGGTTAATAAGGAAGTTTTCCCTGGTTAATAAGAAAGTTTTCCCTGGTTAATAAGGAAGTTTTCCCTGGTTAATAAGAAAGTTTTCCCTGGTTAATAAGAAAGTTTTCCCTGGTTAATAAGGAAGTTTTCCCTGGTTAATAAGGAAGTTTTCCCTGGTTAATAAGGAAGTTTTCCTTCGTTAATAAGAAAGTTCCTCTCGTTAATAAGGAAGTTTTTCCTCGTTAATAAGGAAGTTTTCCCTGGTTAATAAGAAAGTTTTCCCTGGTTAATAAGAAAGTTTTCCCTGGTTAATAAGGAAGTTTTCCCTGGTTAATAAGGAAGTTTTCCCTCGTTAATAAGAAAGTTCCCCTCGTTAATAAGGAAGTTTTTCCTCGTTAATAAGGAAGTTTTCCCTGGTTAATAAGGAAGTTTTGCCTGGCTAATAAGGAAGTTTTTCCTCGTTAATAAGAAAGTTTCCCTCGTTTATAAGGAAGTCTTCCCTCGTTAATAAGGAAGTTTTCCCTCGTTAATAAGGAAGTCTTCCCTCGTTAATAAGGAAGTCTTCCCTCGTTAATAAGGAAGTCTTCCCTCGTTAATAAGAAAGTCTTCCCTCGTTAATAAGGAAGTCTTCCCTCGTTAATAAGGAAGTCTTCCCTCGTTAATAAGGAAGTCTTCCCTCGTTAATAAGGAAGTCTTCCCTCGTTTATAAGGAAGTTTTCCCTCGTTAATAAGGAAGTTTTCCCTCGTTAATAAGGAAGTCTTCCCTCGTTAATAAGGAAGTCTTCCCTCGTTAATAAGGAAGTCTTCCCTCGTTAATAAGGAAGTCTTCCCTCGTTAATAAGGAAGTCTTCCCTCGTTAATAAGGAAGTCTTCCCTCGTTAATAAGGAAGTTTTCCCTCACTGGCTGTGAGGTAAACCATTAACATAATAAATTCTTATATGTAAATTCATGTAGGTCGATGTGGCAGGCTGTTTTAATAAACTCCACCGATGGTAAAAGTTTGAAGCCGATCAGAAAAGGAATTCTCAAGTAATTCCAAGTTTATTAATTTCAGTAAAATTTCATACTTGGTCCTGTTCGTGCTAAACTTAAGGGATATTTTCCTAATTATAGAAATCATTGTCAATAAAATTTTGAAGCCAATCAGAAAAAGCATTGTTTAGTTGCAGAAGGAAAAGGAATTATAAATATTCTGTAAAGTTATAAACTGGGTCTTATGGCAGCCAACAGTAGCATGATCCTGGTGTTCAAGAGTCTTATGGCAGCCAACAGTAGCATGATCCTGGTGTTCAAGAGTCTTATGGCAGCCAACAGTAGCATGATCCTGGTGTTCAAGAGTCTTATGGCAGCCAACAGTAGCATGATCCTGGTGTTCAAGAGTCTTATGGCAGCCAACAGTAGCATGATCCTGGTGTTCAAGAGTCTTATGGCAGCCAACAGTAGCATGATCCTGGTGTTCAAGAGTCTTATGGCAGCCAACAGTAGCATGATCCTGGTGTTCAAGAGTCTTATGGCACCCAACAGTAGCATGATCCTGGTGTTCAAGAGTCTTATGGCAGCCAACAGTAGCATGATCCTGGTGTTCAAGAGTCTTATGGCAGCCAACAGTAGCATGATCCTGGTGTTCAAGAGTCTTATGGCAGCCAACAGTAGCATGATCCTGGTGTTCAAGAGTCTTATGGCAGCCAACAGTAGCATGATCCTGGTGTTCAAGAGTCTTATGGCAGCCAACAGTAGCATGATCCTGGTGTTCAAGAGTCTTATGGCACCCAACAGTAGCATGATCCTGGTGTTCAAGAGTCTTATGGCAGCCAACAGTAGCATGATCCTGGTGTTCAAGAGTCTTATGGCAGCCAACAGTAGCATGATCCTGGTGTTCAAGAGTCTTATGGCAGCCAACAGTAGCATGATCCTGGTGTTCAAGAGTCTTATGGCAGCCAACAGTAGCATGATCCTGGTGTTCAAGAGTCTTATGGCACCCAACAGTAGCATGATCCTGGTGTTCAAGAGTCTTATGGCAGCCAACAGTAGCATGATCCTGGTGTTCAAGAGTCTTATGGCAGCCAACAGTAGCATGATCCTGGTGTTCAAGAGTCTTATGGCAGCCAACAGTAGCATGATCCTGGTGTTCAAGAGTCTTATGGCAGCCAACAGTAGCATGATCCTGGTGTTCAAGAGTCTTATGGCAGCCAACAGTAGCATGATCCTGGTGTTCAAGAGTCTTATGGCAGCCAACAGTAGCATGATCCTGGTGTTCAAGAGTCTTATGGCAGCCAACAGTAGCATGATCCTGGTGTTCAAGAGTCTTATGGCAGCCAACAGTAGCATGATCCTGGTGTTCAAAAGTCTTATGGCAGCCAACAGTAGCATGATCCTGGTGTTCAAGAGTCTTATGGCAGCCAACAGTAGCATGATCCTGGTGTTCAAGAGTCTTATGGCAGCCAACAGTAGCATGATCCTGGTGTTCAAGAGTCTTATGGCAGCCAACAGTAGCATGATCCTGGTGTTCAAGAGTCTTATGGCAGCCAACAGTAGCATGATCCTGGTGTTCAAGAGTCTTATGGCAGCCAACAGTAGCATGATCCTGGTGTTCAAGAGTCTTATGGCAGCCAACAGTAGCATGATCCTGGTGTTCAAGAGTCTTATGGCAGCCAACAGTAGCATGATCCTGGTGTTCAAGAGTCTTATGGCAGCCAACAGTAGCATGATCCTGGTGATCAAGAGTCTTATGGCAGCCAACAGTAGCATGATCCTGGTGTTCATGAGTCTTATGGCAGCCAACAGTAGCATGATCCTGGTGTTCAAGAGTCTTATGGCAGCCAACAGTAGCATGATCCTGGTGTTCAAGAGTCTTATGGCAGCCAACAGTAGCATGATCCTGGTGTTCAAGAGTCTTATGGCAGCCAACAGTAGCATGATCCTGGTGTTCAAGAGTCTTATGGCAGCCAACAGTAGCATGATCCTGGTGTTCAAGAGTCTTATGGCAGCCAACAGTAGCTGATCCTGGTGTTCAAGAGTCTTATGGCAGCCAACAGTAGCATGATCCTGGTGTTCAAGAGTCTTATGGCAGCCAACAGTAGCATGATCCTGGTGTTCAAGAGTCTTATGGCAGCCAACAGTAGCATGATCCTGGTGTTCAAGAGTCTTATGGCAGCCAACAGTAGCATGATCCTGGTGTTCAAGAGTCTTATGGCAGCCAACAGTAGCATGATCCTGGTGTTCAAGAGTCTTATGGCAGCCAACAGTAGCATGATCCTGGTGTTCAAGAGTCTTATGGCAGCCAACAGTAGCATGATCCTGGTGTTCAAGAGTCTTATGGCAGCCAACAGTAGCATGATCCTGGTGTTCAAGAGTCTTATGGCAGCCAACAGTAGCATGATCCTGGTGTTCAAGAGTCTTATGGCAGCCAACAGTAGCATGATCCTGGTGTTCAAGAGTCTTATGGCAGCCAACAGTAGCATGATCCTGGTGTTCAAGAGTCTTATGGCAGCCAACAGTAGCATGATCCTGGTGTTCAAGAGTCTTATGGCAGCCAACAGTAGCATGATCCTGGTGTTCAAGAGTCTTATGGCAGCCAACAGTAGCATGATCCTGGTGTTCAAGAGTCTTATGGCAGCCAACAGTAGCATGATCCTGGTGTTCAAGAGTCTTATGGCAGCCAACAGTAGCATGATCCTGGTGTTCAAGAGTCTTATGGCAGCCAACAGTAGCATGATCCTGGTGTTCAAGAGTCTTATGGCAGCCAACAGTAGCATGATCCTGGTGTTCAAGAGTCTTATGGCAGCCAACAGTAGCATGATCCTGGTGTTCAAGAAACCACACCAGTGGTGAAATTTGAAGTCGATCTCGTTAGTCATTCTCCAGTTTTGGCACAGATTTCACCAATTTCATTTTTTATCTATTTTACTACATAAACAAATTTGACTACACACAAAGGAAATATAATGGTTACCATCCTGGCCCTAAAATGTGTCAGCCAAAATGTACTGAATTTTTACTGAAGAAGTAAACTGAAATTTATTTGTCCATTTTACAAATAAAATGGACAAATCTGTCCATATACTTTTCAATTTCAATCTTCACCATCGTCGACTTAGGAGGCGCCTGGCTATAACGTCTGAGATTATACCACTGAGGTTTTAGGAAGTTATCTCAGCCATTCCAGGATGCTGGGAATGGTCTTAACAATTTAGGTCAGAGGCGACGTAAGCATGCTAGTTGTTCCAAGAATTTGGGCCTAGTTACCATACACCAATCTTGAAAATTCGAAGCCGATTGCATGAGGAGTTTTCGAGTTATGGACGAAATGGAATCGAGAAGTCAAAGAAAGATAAACAAAAATGAAAAGTTCAGCGGCCTCTTAAAGGTCCCCCACCGGGGATACCAAACAATGGGTCCACCTTAGGAGTCGTATCATGAGTACTCTCTTAAAGGTCCCCCACCGGGGATACCAAACAATGGGTCCACTTTAGGAGTCTAAGCTCTTGGGAGTTAGCGTGGGCTGTTACCAAGCACCATGGCTTGTTGTAGTGCTTTAGAATCTCAGGTTCAAGTGTTGAAGAAGGAGATTCTACTTCTTCAGGAGGAAAATAGAAAGCTGAAGCTTCGCATAGATGAGTTTGGGAGCGAGTGTGAGAAGGATTTAGCTGGTAAGGTAGGAATGGTCGCCAGCAGTGATAGTGGCAGCCGCTTTAAGTGGCAAGTGGTTCACAGTTCAGGAAGAAGGAAGATGAGGAGAGTTAATAGAGAAGATGTGAAGGTAGGAAATCGATTCTCTGTTCTCCAAGACGAATGTACCTCAGTGTTTAGCGAGGTTGAAGGTACCACTGATTCCCCTGCTAATCAAGGTAAGAATATTTTAATAGTAGGCGATTCTCAGGTAAGATATATGGACCGTGCATTTTGTAACAGAGACAGAAAGGTCAGACAGAGTATATGTCTTCCGGGAGCTGGTGTTGGCGACATAATCAGCAGGTTGGATAATATTATGGCAGGTAATGGGAACAAGCCCATTATCTGTCTTAGTGCTGGGGGTAATGACATTGGGAAGGGCAGGAGAGAGGAGCTGCTGGATAAGTACAGGTCAACCATAGAAGTAGTTAGGTCTACGAGAGGGATCCCAGTCATATGTAGCATCTTGTCTAGAAAGGGAGTGGGCAATGAATGGATGTCTAGGGCAATTGGTATAAATTGCTGGTTAGACAGGTACTGCAAGGAACTTGCAATCCCATTCATTGATAACTGGGACCTATTCTTTGGCAAACGTAATATGTATGCAAGGGATGGGGTTCATCTCTCTGGGGATGTAGTGGTTGCATTAGACAATTCAATTGAGAGGGCAATTAATGACTTGTCTAGGAATTTAAACTGATAGATTATAGAGGTATGGGTGTTTGTGGGAAACAATCAGGCTCCAGCATTAGGGTTAAAAACAGCAGTTATTACCGGGATACCTCAGGGATATGTTTACAAGACAATATTCAAAATAAAGTTGCTAGTAATGGCAAATCAATTGATCAACAAACAAAGAGAGATAGTAGAGGGCAACGAGTGACTAGCTCCCTTAAGGTTTACTATACAAATAGTAGGAGTCTAAGAAATAAGATAGATGAGCTAAGATTACTTGCAAGTGTAGGTAATATAGATATTATTGGTATAACAGAGATCTGGTTCAACCTGAAAGATAGAGAAATGTCTTCTGAATGCAACATACAGGGTTGTGAAGTAAAAGGACACAAGTGCAACTAATGTGACATTTTATTGTGGCAACGTTTCGCTCTCCAGGTGCTTTATCAAGCCATTAGCTTTCGCTCCTGGAGAGCGAAACGTTGCCACAATAAAATGTCACATTAGTTGCACTTGTGTCCTTTTACTTCACATATTGTCGGTAATTCTACCAACTTTATTACAACATACAGGGTTATAAACTATTCCACACTGATAGGGTGAACAGGAAGGGTGGTGGTGTGGCGACGTATGTCAGAGAAATTTTAAATTGTTGTCTTAGACATGATATAAGATTAGAAACATAGAACACAGAATCTGTCTTGCTACAGTTTCTCGTGGGACGTGACAAATTAATTTTGGGTGTGATTTATAGGCCCCCAAACCTTGATAGGGAGTGCAGTAAGCTGTTATGGGACGAAATTCATAAGGCATCTATATATGAAAATGTTGTGATAATGGGAGATTTTAACTTTAGACAAATTGATTGGAACAATATGACAGGAAATCTTGAGTCTAGTGACTTTCTTGATACGGTTCAGGATTGCTTTTTAGAACAGGTTCTGACAGAACCAACTAGAGGAAACAATCTGCTTGACTTGGTTCTTGCCAACAAAGATCCACTAATTAATAATCTTGAGGTTAATGATGAGCTTGGGGAAAGTGATCACAAATCACTTAGTTTCAATATATCATGGAATTACCTAGATAACTGCAATCAAATCTCTGTCCCAGATTTTCGCTTGGCCGACTTCTTGGGACTGAAAAATTACCTGGGTGGGTTAAATTGGGATGTGCTGACTATGGGTCAGGTAGGTGATCTTGGATGCCAATATGACGTTTTTCAGAGCATAGTTCTAGCTGCCCAGACAGCTTTTGTTCCGAGTAGGGAAATTAGATCTAACAAAAATGATCCCAAATGGATGAGCAATAGATTAAAACATCTCATTGGTCAAAAGAGAGGCATATATAGGCGTATCAAAAGAGGGGATGGGCAGTTAAGAAATCAATATATTCAATTAAAGAGAGAAATAAAAAAAAGAATAAGAAAAGCAAAAAGGGATTATGAGGCTAAGGTCGCAAGGGATTCAAAGACTAACCCAAAAGGGTTCTTTCAGGTATACAGATTTAAGATTAGGGACAAGATTGGCCCACTTAAGAGTAACTCTGGTCAGATCACTGACAATGATAAGGATATGTGTGAAATTCTCAATACCTACTTCCTCTCAGTTTTCACCCAGGAAAATACTAGCGATATTCCTGAAATAATAGATTATATAGAACAGGATGATAATAAACTATGTACGATTGCGGTAACTAGTGACATGGTCCTTAGACAAATAGAGAAACTAAAACCTAACAAATCCCCAGGTCCTGATGAACTGTTTGCAATGGTGTTAAAGGAATGTAAAGAGGATCTTAGTATTCCTTTGGCTAATCTTTTTAACATATCACTACAAACTGGCATAGTGCCTGGTAAGTGAAAAATGGCAAATGTAATACCTATTCACAAGGTAAGTGACAGGTCCTTGGCTTCGAACTATAGACCAATAAGCCTTACCTCCAAAGTGGGAAAATTTATGGAATCAATAATTGCCGAAGCAATTCGTAGCTATCTTGACAGGCACAGATTGATTAATGAATTTCAACACGGTTTTACAAAGGGGCGTTCCTGTCTTACGAATTTACTAACTTTTTTCACTAAGGTGTTTGAGGAGGTAGATCCATATACAATATCATATTCATGGTAATGAATATGATATTGTGTATATGGACTTCAGTAAGGCTTTCGATAGAGCTCCACACCAGAGGCTGTTGAGGAAACTTAAGGCACACGGAATAGGAGGAGAAATTTTTTCCTGGGTAGAGGCATGGCTGACAAATAGACAGCAGAGAGTTTGCATAAATGGGGAGAAATCAGAATGGGGCACGTCACAAGCGGTGTTCCTCAGGGGTCAGTGTTGGGCCCGTTGTTGTTCACAATTTACATAAACGACATAGATGAGGGAATAAATAGCGACATAAGCAAATTTGCTGATGACACCAAAATAGGCCGTCCAATTCATTCTAATGAGGACATTAGAGCACTCCAGGATGATTTGAATAGATTGACGCAATGGTCGGAGAAGTGGCAGATGCAGTTTAATATTGACAAATGCAAAGTTTTAAATGTTGGACAGTTAAATAACCATGCCACATATAAACTAAATAATGTAGCTCTTAATACTACTGATTGCGAAAAGGATTTAGGAGTTCTGGTTAGCAGTAACCTAAAACCAAGACAACAGTGCATTAGTGTTCGCAATAAAGCTAACAGAATTCTTGGCTTCATATCTAGAAGTATAAATAATAGAAGTCCTCAGGTTGTTCTTCAACTCTATATATCCTTGGTTAGGCCTCATTTAGACTATGCTGCTCAGTTCTGGTCACCATATTACAGAATGGATATAAATGCTCTGGAAAACGTGCAAAGGAGGATGACAAAGATGATCCCATGTATCAGAAATCTTCCCTATGAGGATAGACTGAGGGCCCTGAATCTGCACTCTCAGGGCATGGGTCAGTAGGCCTGCTGCGGTGTTCCTTCTTTCTTATGTTATGTTCTTAAAGGTCCCCCACCGGGGATACCAAACAATGGGTCCACCCTAGGAGTCGTTTCATGAGTACTATCTTAAAGGTCCCCCACCGGGGGTACCAAACAATGGGTCCACCTCAGGAGTCTATAATGAATACTCATTATAGACGGTGAAACAAATAAAATGGTTCACGCCTGAGAAAATCTTAAGATTTCTCTTGGCAGCAGTGTGAATATTTATTTTCTCTCACCACACCACTTTATTATATTGTCTGCTTGATTTTTTCTCTGTCTTTGGTGGCGTGTTTGTGTGTGGATACTGTCTTGTATCTACTCACACGTGTGTTCACCTTTGTGTACTTAACCATATGTACTCAATTATATGTGCTCATCTATGTGTACTTGTCCATATGTGCTCACCTGATGTACTCACCGTATATGTTCACCTGTATGTATTCACACATGTGCTCACCTGTATGTACTCACACATATATGCTTGCCTGTATGTACTCACACGTATGTGCTCACCTTCATATACTTGCCTGAATGTGGTATCAGCGGTCGAATATTAGCTCATTGCCCCTGCACTATTTGCGGGTAGCCAAGGTCACTTAGGAGCTTCTTCACCTCCTCCTCAGTTGTCCGTATGTCATCCAACACTTGTTGGTATATTCCCTCTTTATGTTCCCTTCTGTGCTGTCTTCCCACAGCCCTTCCTGTCTCTGCTGTAAAAACTTCCTTAAATCTCCTGTTCAGCTCCTCACATACCTCCTGATCATTTCTTGTGAGTTCTCCACCTTCTGTCCTTAATCTGATCACCTGGTCTTTGACTGTTGTCTTCCTCCTGATGTGGCTATACAACAGTTTCTGGTCAGTCTTGATTCTCGATGCTATGTCATTTTCATACTGTCGCTGGGCCTCCCTCCTTACCTGTACATACTCATTCCTGGCTCTGCCAATGATCTCCCTATTTTCGTGTGTTCACATATATCAAAAATAGCACTGGTCCTAGAATTGACCCCTGTAGGACCCCGCTCGTCACAGGCGCCCACTGTGATACCTCTTCACGTACCATGACTCGTTGCTGCCTCCCTGTCAGGTATTCCCTGATCCATTGCAGTGCCCTCCCTGTTACATGCACCTGATCCTCCAGCTTCTGCACTAATCTCTTGTGGGGAACTGTGTCAAAGGCCTTCCTGCAGTCTAGGAGCAATCTACCCACCCCTGTCTCTCGTGTCTTACTTCTGTTACCTTGTCATAAAACTCCAGGAGGTTTGTGATACAAGATTTGCCTTCCATGAACCCATGCTGGTTTTCACTTGTTCCTTTCCAGGTGTTCGACCACTCTCCTCCTGATAATCTTCTCCATGACTTTGCACACAATACATGTGAGAGACACAGGTCTGTAGTTTAGCGCCTCGTTTCTGTTTCCTTTCTTAAATATGTACATTTGCTGTCTTCCATTTCTCAGGTAGTTGCCCAGTTTCAAGGGATGTGTTGAAGATTGTGGTTAGAGGCACGCACAGCATCTCTGCTCCTTCTCTAAGGACCCATAGGGAGATGTCCGGTCCCATCGCCTTTGAGGTGTCAAGGTCACTTAGGAGCTTCTTCACCTCCTCCTCAGTTGTTCGTATGTCATCCAACACTTGTTGGTATATTCCCTCTTGATGTTCCCTTCTGTGCTGTCTTCCCACAGCCCTTCCTGTCTCTACTGCAAAAACTTCCTTAAATCTCCTGTTCAGCTCCTCACATACCTCATGATCATTTCTTGTGAGTTCTCCACCTTCTGTCCTTAATCTGATCACCTGGTCTTTGATTGTTGTCTTCCTCCTGATGTGGCTATACTTTCAGTCTTGATTCTCGATGCTATGTCATTTTCATACTGTCGCTGGGCCTCCCTCCTTACCTGTGCATACTCATTCCTGGCTCTGCGACTGATCTCCGTATTTTCGTGTGTTCTCTGCCTTCTGTACTTTTTCCATTCTCTATTGCACTTTGTTTTTGCCTCCTTACACCGTCGGGTAAACCAGGGGCTCGTTCTGGTCTTCCCGTTGTTACTGTTGCCCTTGGGAATAAACCTTTCCAATGCCTCCTTGCATTTTGTTGTTACATATTCCATCATTTCATTTACTGGCTTTCCTGCCAGTTCTTTGTCCCACTGGACCTCCTGCAAGAAGTTCTTCAACCCTATGTAGTCCCCTCTTTTATAGTCAGGCTTTTCCCATTCAACTCCTGTTATTCTCTCCACTTGCAGCTCTACTATGTATTCAAAGCACAGAACCACGTGGTCGCTAGCTCCTAGGGGACTCTCATACTTGATGTCCTCAATGTCTGAGCTGCCCAGGGTGAACACAAGGTCCAATCTTTCTGGTTCATCCTCCCCTCTCACTCTGGTAGTGTCCTTAACATGTTGGTGAATGAGGTTTTCCAGCACCACGTCCAACATCCTGGCTCTCCATGTTTCGGGACCCCCATGTGGCTCCAGGTTTTCCCAGTCAATCTCCCTGTGGTTGAAATCCCCCATAACCAGCAACTTTGCTCTGCTGGAGTGAGCTCTTCTTGGCACCTCAGCAAGTGTGTCCACCATTGCTCTGTTGCTCTTTTCATATTCCTCTCTTGGCCTCCTGCAGTTCTGTGGTGGATTATACATCACTGCAATGACCGCTTTGTGTTCCCCAGACTGAAGTGTACCTACTATGAAGTCTCTTTCTCCCGTCTCATCTATGCATTCCATTTTCTCGAATTTCCATCTGTTTTTTACGAGCAGAGCAAGCCCACCTCCCCCCTTGCCCCTTCTAACTTCTATCTTTCCTCATGATCTGGTATTCTGGTGGGAAGATTGCATCTGTTATCCGTGAGTTTTGTTTCTGTAACTGCTATGATGTCTGGGGACTTCTCATTGATTCTTTCTTGCCATTCCTCATGTTTATTCGTTAATCCATCTGCATTTGTGTACTAAACCTTCAACTTCTGTTCTAATACTGTAACTGTGGTGCGGGGGGTGGGAACAGAGGGATCGGTGTGTGATGGTTGTTTTGGTTTGTTCAGTTGCCTTGGGGGTGTTGTGGCTGGAGTTCTTCTGCAGGTGTTTCTGGGGGGTGTGCTTGTCCTTCCATTTGATCCTGGGTTATTCTGCTCTCCTTTTTCATTTCCTCCTATTTCTCCTTTCGTTTTTGAACTCTCTCTTTCATCGTCTTCATTTCGTCCTGTGTTCTGTCTCGATCGAGGTACACACTCCGGAACTCCTGCTCGCCTCTCAGCCGTGCTTTCTCCTGCAGGATCATGGTTCAGGTTGATTCTGCCTTGAAAGTTACTTTGAGAGGCCGATTCCTTTTCTTTGTGAACCACCCAATTCTCCGAAAATTTGCCACCTAGGTCATGTCCCCCTCGCCTATCACCTTCATGATATCTTCAATCGCTTTTTTCTCCTCCTGATTTCTTTCATCACAAGTTTCCCCTTTAGCTTCGTCTAGCCCATAGACAAACACGGATCTCTCCCTTTCCACCTCCCACTGTGACTCCCATTGCGTCCTCTGATGTTTTAGTTTCTTCCCGTGGAGTGTTCCTTCCTTCAGTCTCTTCCTTAGTTATGGCCCCTATGCTTCTTGGTTTGTCCTTCCTGCTTACCTGTTCCTGGCCCCCACAGGTATCTGGTAAGGTCCTTGCACATGTCCTATTTCCTTCAATGTCTTCCAACCTCTCATTCTGTCCTAGTGTGCTCCCTGCCTTTGTTTTGGCCCCATGTGGGTTTGACAGGACCTCTGCATACAGTTTAGTTTCCATGCTTCCTTCAGACCTGTTGTCTGTGTTTGATGTAGCCGTTGCCGATGCTGCTTCTGTAATATCTCTGTGCTGTTTCAGATGTCTCAGCTCCTCTTCTAATCTCTCTATCTTGATTTCTGCTGCTGTGGCCTGTTGCTTGCAGCTTCTGCATTCTGCTGCTAACCTCTCTTCCATCTTCCTTTCCAGCTCATCTAGTCTCCTTCCCCAGTCTTCCTCCCTTTTTTTGAGCTCTACCTCCCATTGCTCCCTCCCAGATTCGTCCTTGGAGCTCCTTGTCCTCATCCTGGTTCTAGGTTCCCCCGTTGCTCCACAGAAGGGGGGACGGGTGGTTAGGGGGAGGGGAATAGATGGTTAGGAGGAGAGGGGATGGATGGTTGTGGGGGAGGGGGAGGATGGTTATTGGTGGGGTAGAGATAGTTGGGGAGGGGGTTAGATGGTTTGAGGGAGAGAGGGGATGGATGGTTATGGGGGAGGTGGAGGATGGTTATTGGAGGGAGGTTATTGGACGGTTTGGGGAGGGGTTAGGTGGTTTGGGGGAGGGGTAGGTGGCTAAGGTGAGGTGGTTAGGGAAGGGGGAGGGGTGATTAGGGGAGGGGGGATACGTGTTTGTGTCAAGTGGTGTGAAGTGGTGTGTGTGGGTGTGTGTGTGTGTGTGTGTGTGTGTGTATGTGCGTGTGTGTGTGTGTGTGTCTGTGTATGTGTGTGGTGTGTGTGTGGTGTGTGTGGTGTGTGTGTGTGATGTGTGTGTGTGTGTGTGTGTCGTGTGTGTGTGATGTGTGTATGTGTGGTGTGTGTGTGTGTGTGTGGTGTGTGGTGTGTGTGTGTGTGTGTGTGTGTGTGGTGTGTGTGTGTGTGTGTGTGTGGTTGTGTGTTGTGTGTGTGGTGTGTGTGTGTGTGTGTGGTGTGTGTGAGGTGTGTGTGGTGTGTGTGTGTGTGTGTATGTGTGTGTGGTGTGTGTGTGTGTGTGGTGTGTGTGTGTGGTGTGTGTGTGTGGTGTGTGTGTGTGTGTGGTGTGTGTGTGTGGTTGTGTGGTGTGTGTGTGTGTGTGTGTTTGTATGTGTTTATGTATGTGTGTGTGTATGTGTGTGTGTGTGTGTGTGTGTGTGTGTGTGTGTGTGTCTACCCGCGTGTGTGTTTGATTGTGTGTGAGGCAGGGAGGTTTGGGGGGGTAGGTGGTGTGGTTGAAAGATCAGTCGTGTAGGCACAAATTTAGTCTCATTTATCTTTCCCAATTATGCTACTCTCTCCACTTATTGCCCTTTCTGGATTTACGTATTAATTGTTGCTGGTTATTATCATTTTCCTTGTTCACATTGAGAGAGGACTTCCTAGCTTCCTAAGTATTCTTACTGCTAATAACTACCGGTAGTAACACTGCCTGTGTGCGTGTGTGCATGTGTGTGTGTGTGAGTGTGTGTGTGTGTGTGTGTGTGTCTTGTGCGGTGTAATGACTGGCCGCAACTTCTTGTGACCTGACACAACCCTCCTGGGACTTGACCGACCCTCGCACCGTCTTACAATGTTGCCCTTAAAAGCTTGTCCCACCTACCTTCTCACACTCGTCAACACTATATTCACTATGTCTATGCTATTTCTATTCTAATTCTGGTAATAGCTTGCAGGAGTGAGTGACCAGTATCAAACAGTATGCAAGGCCAGCCAGGGCCGTCAACATGCAAACCACAAATAGGCGAATAAACTTGCGCTCAATGGTGCGGTGACAGTTGCCAGCTGCTGATGATGGAGTCGTCATACGTAGGCCTTAAATCCCTATTTTGGAGATCCTTCACCCGTGATGTTTATAACCATATATTCTCATACATCCCGCTTCCTCACGCAATGTCACTGATGATAGTATACACTTCACATTATATACACTTCACTTTATATGTATAATGGCGCAGAACTTGTCGTGACGTCACTTCTTCAGGCCTACCGCTGCCAATGTGGCAACAGTGCCTAAGACCCCCAACGGTTTGCGCTTTGAAATATTATGATTTCAGTTTTCCTCTCACCTTCTTTAACTAATAACTTTAATTATCACTCGTAGTATTGTTCACTGACGTTCCACTACCACTGATTACTGCTAGCTGTTATTGCACGCCTTTCAACGCTAAGGTTCTCGGAGCCTTGTTATCCACGTCTGCACCCCACAGACCCACGTATGTGTGTGTGTGTGTGTGTGTGTGTGTGTGTGTGTGTGTGTGTGTGTGTGTTCGCACATGCTTACTTATAAGCGCTTGCCTATATGAGATTGTAGATATGGAGTCTTAGCTGGAATATTATCAGTAAATATTGGGAAGCGGAAAGTGGTTGGTACGAACGCCATCGCGAATTTTAAACAGGAGAGGACTGGAGACCATGCTCATATCTGGAGAATATTCAACCAGTATGTTAAATTATACTTCAAAATACCTGTCACTGTACTGTTATTGAGCAGCGAAGCGGTAATCTTGGAGCTACTATATTAAATAACTATACTATTTGAGGAGAGGCGCTGACCCATAGATGTCACACAGCAACTGTGGAACGGGAGTTCATTATATTAATGGAACACAATACCGGAAAGTAGATGACTAAGGCACATGCGTAAAAATAAGTTGTGGAATCTTAAGAGAGTTTCTGTGTTATGAGATCGTTATTGCTTTCACTGTCGAAATGAAATAATTATTGTGGCCTTACAAATATCTACGTACATTCTTTATTTGACAGTAATGGGCGAAGGACCAACAAGTGTCACCATGCACGGATTGCAACTAACTTACTTGCATATGGAGACTGACCCTAGCTGAAGTTAAATCCCAGATGGCTTGCCCTTCCTTGGTTGATCCTTATGGTATTTTTCTCGGACTATGGATGTATTGGTAAAGACTGGTGCATGTTATTAATGATAAATTGAAAAATCTGTTGTAAAGGCAAGACGTGGGTTTTGTCAGCGAGTTCTCTCTCTCTCTCTCTCTCTCTCTCTCTCTCTCTCTCATTTATTGTGCTCATTAAATCTGTTTTAGATACGTAGAATTAAGCCAGTATTATTTCTTTGCTTTTATGTAATTTCTATTGTTTTTGCTTCATTTTTATATTCGTTATCTTTCGTTTCTCTTACAATTGCTATGACTATGTATGAATCACACCTTAGTGGATCAGATGCTACTGTTAATATACATAACATGTCTCATGACCGTAATGGTTTGCATGTATTCGCAGTGCTGCTAACAATGTGTTTGGTGGTTCAGCTTGTGAGGGCTGTGTAATTAAACTGTGTTATGTATTGACACTCTGGATGCCCTCCAGTAGGTCTGGTGTATTTAGTGTAGAGTAGGTAGGTAGGTAGGTACTGTGTTTCTTCCTTACCAGGAAATACAGTACCTCTTATCTTAATACCCAAACGGCATTGGTTGATGGATCTGATTGTAAAGTAAAAGGACACAAGTGCAACTAATGTGACATTTTATTGTGGCAACGTTTCGCTCTCCAGGAGCTTTATCAAGCCATTACAAACAATACATGGACACAGAGGGTATATAAAGGCTCAGAGTGAGGTGCAATACTAGTGAGGTACCATTTCGATGTTCACTAGTGGTAGTAGTAGTAGTGACAAAAGTAATACAATATGGTAGAGCAATTAGCTGGAGAGAAGGGGTGCTTGGAGTTGGAGAGGCAATCTTGTAGGAAGAGGCTATCGAAGGAATAATTTTAGTGCCCAAGGTTGTCTGAACATCCGCTGGCACCTGCAGCAGCTGCACACTATCCTGCTTGCAAGAAGATGTTAGAGTTGTTTTCCACACAGGATATATAGTGTTACTAGTGTCTGGTTGCTTGGTTACGTTACTGGAAAATGCACAGGACTGTAAAGACCTAATCCAGACTACATGCTCCGACGCGGTTTGGCATATCTTGGATTCAAGTTGATAGCCCCAGAATGGTACGACCAAGTAGTCGATTCGGGCATGCCATTGATACGGGTCAAGCAAAATATATAGATTGCGCACTGATAGAAGATAACCAGGAAAATTGATCTGATCAGCAAGAAAAGTTATAAATTCTCTATCTCTGAAGAGGCTAGAGCGAATTTTGACCTGCACACCTGAGTCCATGAAGACATGAACCGTTGCATCGAGCACATAAATTTCTACAAATGGACCTATAGTTGCATCAAATGGACGTGCAAACAGGCAAGTGAGTCGCAGATTGTCAGTGAATACTTGATCAAGTTCATCCTCAAAAAAGGTCTTCAAGAAAGACATCCAAAACACTTTCGTCAATGAGGGACTCATCCTCGAGACTGCACAAGGCATCAAAAGAAGGCTGATGAGGGATGCCATGCTGACTGTTAGTTACATTCACAATTGGACGGCTTGATTTGGGTGCGTGGCTTCTCCCAAACCCCTGAGAAGGGTTCTGGTTATTTTGAAAATCATGTCTTCAGCTAATACTTCTTCTGTGACCACGATTGTGGCGACTATGAGAAAATTCTAGATACATATTATCCATGCAAGTAAATTACTGAGAAGTATGATGGCCATGCATATTATGGATAGTGCAATATGGTATGTTAATTTGAGAAGTATGTTGTATACGGCGCTTCATATTCTAAATGCACCAGTATGATACATTACACAGAGGGCTATCTTGGGTGCGGCGTTGTTTCTGAACAACCCAGCAATTTGTAGCAATATGTCCTTTCTTGTCACAATTGTAACACTTTCTAAGACTATTGTTACTGTGATTGTTTTCAGCGCTACGGAATGAGTACTCGTTGCTCTATTCTTAGAAAGGGGGACGGGACTGATCATAAGACTCGTCTTGAGAATTACTAGATACCACACAGATAATAAGCGTGTTGATATAGCTGACCCTTAGAGTTTAGAATCCCCCCTCTCCCCACAGGCGCTGTATAATCATACGGGTTTAGCGCTTCCCCGTGACTATAGTAACAACAACAATAATTAGAGTTTAGAATCTGAAGAAAGGAAAGTACCTGGATCAGCAATTGATCGCACTTTTAGAACTGCAATTTGTTCCATACCTACGGTAAGCAGATTATCTGAGAATTACGTAAAGCAGAAAGTGGCAATATGTACTTGATAGCAAATGTGCTATCAAGCAATATGCTGTGCAATATGTGCTTGATAGCACATATTGCACAATGAGCTAGTAGCCTTCACGTATGAAGGTTGAAGATTCCATTGATGCTGAAATTCCTCTTAGCAATTTGTCTAGACAGTACGAAAATTTTGCAAGAGATTCACGATAAGCTGGTTCAGTTCCTCAGCAATACAAATAGATCAGAAACAGTTGATGGTAAATAATACACACGAAAGAATTCATACTGTGGCCAACGAGTAAAATCATTGCATTGACGCACGAAATCGCAATGACACGATTGCAAACAAACCATACCACGGGTGGGGTTAGAACCCGCGATCAGAGAGTCACAAAACTCCAGACAGACGCATTAGCCACTGGACCAGCTAGCTACAATATGATTCATCCAACTAGGTAGCTAGCTGGTCCAGTGGCTAACGAGTCGGTCTGCAGTTTTGTGACTCTCTGATCGCGGGTTCTACCCCCATCCGTGGTATAGTTTCATCGCATTGACGAGAGTTTATGAGAACACTTGCATCTATACACGAAAGAGAGAAAACTGTCTTTGGCTAGTTTAATTATACAACCCTCACAAGCTGAACCACCAAACACATTGTTAGCGGCACTGCGATACATGCAAACCAGTAATCAGGGTTACCTGGACGTTCACCATAAATATGATCATATAGTGGTTCCCAGTAATAAATGAAAAGCTTATTTACTCTCTGCTTCATGTCAGAAGGTAAAGAACCATTACGGTCATGAGACATGTTTGTGTCATGAGTCGTGATATGCATATTTACAGTAGCATCTGATCCTCTAAGGGGTGATTCATACATAGTCATAGCAGTTGTAAGAAAAACAAGACAATGAATATAAAAATGAGGCAAAAAACAATAGAAATTACATGAAAGGATATTATTAACACTGGATTAATTATGCATATATGAAACAAAGATTTAATGAACACAATGAATGAGAGAGATAACTCACTGACAACCCACGTCTTGCCTCGAGATTCTGCACTGGACTGGCTACTAACCACACAGGAGAGTGGGGGTTAACCTGGGGGGATGGGGTCAACGGTGATACCCCTCACCAACCGTTTCTAACTGTTGTATCACAAGCAAATTAACCGTTGACAACACGTTCAGTACCTTGTTTCAAAAACCCTTCATAAGTATCAAAGAACCTGTCTTGAACTATTTTATTGAAGAACTATAGTTGGCTCTGTCACCAGGATTTGATTTGCGAGGAAATTTATAGTTTATGATTATGTTATCAGGAGAGTCCTCGCACTGTCACTCTTGTCAAATCCCAAAATAGGTAGCATATTGCTTAATCCTTACTTTAAGAACATTAGTAAATAATTATAATTAACCTTCCCTCTAGGCTACAGATTTTTCAGTTTATCATTAATTACATGCACCAGTATTTATCAGCACTGGGTTCCATATTCCGGGAAAAATACCTTCAGAATCAACCAAGCAAGGCCTAGTCATCTGGGATTTAACTTCAGCTAGGGTCCGTCTCCATGTCTGTGCATGGTGACACTTTTGTAGGTGAATGGTTCAGAGAACCGACATGTTGATAAATTAGACACATGTGCAACTCTTGGGTATCTTTATTGAGGAAACGTTTCGCCACACAGTGGCTTCATCAGTCCATACAAAGGAGAATCTTGAAGAACAGGAGGAGAATGAGGTAATCAGTCCCTCAACCTTGAGTCGATGTGGTCAGTCCATCAATCTTGAATAGAATACGGCATACGTGCTGAGAAGGAGCTTATAAACCGTTGGCAGGAGAGGTGCAGCAGTCATAGGTCGTGTAACATTTGTTCAATGTTTGAAGTAGGTCGTGCCCAAGAATTAGGCAAGCGAAGAATTCCCAAGTATTAAGATCCCAAGAAGTTGCAGTGTCTGACAGGTTTGTAGGTGAATGGTTCAGAGAACCGACATGTTGATAAATTAGACACATGTGCAACTCCTGGGTATCTTTATTGAGGAAACGTTTCGCCACATAGTGGCTTCATCAGTCCATACAAAGGAGAATCTTGAAGAACAGGAGGAGAATGAGGTAATCAGTCCCTCAACCTTGAGTCGATGTGGTCAGTCCATCAATCTTGATGGACTGACCACATCGACTCATTCTCCTCCTGTTCTTCAAGATTCTCCTTTGTATGGACTGATGAAGCCACTGTGTGGCGAAACGTTTCCTCAATAAAGATACCCAAGAGTTGCACATGTGTCTAATTTATCAACATGGTGACACTTGTTGGTCCTTCGCCCATTACTGTCTGAGAAAGAATGCACGTAGATATTTGTGAGGCCACAATAATTATTATTTCAGTTCAACAGAGAAAGCAGTAGCAATCTCATATTAAGATTCCATGATTCACTTTTACGTAAATGATGGAAGGTAGTGAGGTGTTCAAGGCAAGAGTGCATTATACGATAGTGGAAAGGATGTTATCAGCATGGTTTTGCGCTGAAAAGACGGTTGATGTAGGGGTAGTAGATGATATATTGGATGAGTGATGAAGGGATAATGGACGATGGGTTGGATGGGTGATGGAGGGGTAGTGGATGATGTCTTGTTTCGGTGATGGAAGGAAAAGCCTTTAATAAACGTTCATCATTATATTACCGTTAAAACTGGGACTCGATGATGGTATATAGTTTGACAGGCAAAGTTACACAATGACCGTAATCTTTGCAGTATTATGAAATATTTTAAGATGCACAATGACATATATATATATATATATATATATATATATATATATATATATATATATATATATATATATATATAAGACCATAAGAACATAAGAAAGGAGGAACACTGCAGCAGGCCTGTTGGCCCATACTAGGCAGGTCCTTTACAATTCATCCCACTAACAAACATTTGACCTACCCAATTTTCAATGCTACCCAAGAAATAAGCTCTGATGTGCAAGTCCCACTCAAATCCAACCCTTCCCACTCATGTATTTATCCAACCTAAATTTGAAACTACCCAAAGTCCTAGCCTCAATAACCCAACTAGGTAGACTGTTCCACTCATCTACTACCCTATTTCCAAACCAATACTTTCCTATGTCCTTTCTAAATCTAAACTTATCTAATTTAAATCCATTACTGCGGGTTCTCTCTTGGAGAGATATCCTCAAGACCTTGTTAATATCCCCTTTATTAATACCTATCTTCCACTTATACACTTCGATCAGGTCTCCCCTCATTCTTCGTCTAACAAGTGAATGTAACTTAAGAGTCTTCAATCTTTCTTCATAAGGAAGATTTCTAATGCTATGTATTAATTTAGTCATCCTACGCTGAATGTTTTCTAACGAATTTATGTCCATTCTGTAATATGGAGACCAGAATTGAGCTGCATAATCTAGGTGAGGCCTTACTAATGATGTATAAAGCTGCAGTATGACCTCTGGACTTCTGTTGCTTACACTTCTTGATATAAATCCCAGTAATCTATTTGCCTTATTACGTGCGCCTAGGCACTGCTGTCTTGGTTTAAAGGTTGCTGCTTACCATAACCCCCAAGTCCTTTTCGCAATCTGTATGGTTAAGTTCTACATTATTTAACTTATAAGTGCTAGGGTTATGGACAGTCCCGAGCTTCAGAACCTTGCATTTATCTACATTGAACTGCATCTGCCACTTTTCTGACCAAGAGTAGAGTTTGTCTAAATCCTCCTGAAGTTCCCTAACATCTACGTTTGAATCAATTATCCTACCTATCTTCGTGTCATCGGCGAATTTGCTCATATCACTAGTAATTCCTTCATCAAGATCATTGATATATATTATAAACAACAACGGTCCCAAGACTGATCCCTGTGGAACGCCACTTGTTACTGATCCCCACTCGGATTTAACCCCATTTATGGACACTCTCTGCTTCCTGTCTGTGAGCCATGATTTGATCCACGAAAGCACCCTTCCCCCAATGCCATGAGCTGCTACTTTCTTCAACAGTCTTTGGTGCGGAACTCTATCAAATGCCTTACTAAAATCTAAGTAAATAATATCAAATTCTTTATCGTGGTCAACAGCCTCAAAAGCTTTACTGAAGAAAGTTAATAAATTAGTTAGACAAGACCGGCCTCTTGTGAATCCATGCTGAGTATCATTAATCAAGCTATGCTTATCGAGATGGCTTCTTATAATCTCAGCTATAATTGACTCTAGCAACTTGCCTACAATTGAGGTCAGGCTTATTGGGCGGTAATTTGACGGTAACGACTTGTCCCCTGTTTTAAAAATAGGAATTACATTAGCCATCTTCCACATATCAGACACTACAACTGTTTGAAGAGATAAATTAAAAATATTAGTTAATGGTTCACAGACTTCCATTTTGCATTCCTTAAGAACCCTTGAAAAAACCTCATCAGGACCCGGTGACTTATTTTGCTTCAGTCGGTCTATCTGCTTCACAACCATTTCACTAGTGACTGTGATGTTACATAATTTATCTTCTTCTGATCCACTATAAAAATTAATTACCGGAATATTACTAGTGTCTTCCTGTGTAAAAACCGAGAGAAAATAATTATTTAAAATCGAGCACATTTCATTCTCTTTGTCAGTAAGATGCCCATAGTTATTTTTAAGGGGACCTATCTTATCTCTGACTTTTGTTCTATATACCTGGAAAAAACTTTTTGGGTTAGTTTTAGAATCCCTAGCAACTTTTATTTCATAGTCCCTTTTACCTTTTCTTATCCTCTTTTTAATGTCCCTCTTAATGTCAATATATTGATTCGTAAGATGACCCTCGCCTCTTTTGATACGCCTATAAATTCCTTTCTTATGCCCTAGTAGATATTTCAGCCTATTATTCATCCATTTTGGGTCATTTCTATTTGATCTAATTTCCTTATAAGGGATAAACGTTCTTTGAGCAGCATGTATTGTGTTCAGAAAACTGTCATATTGATAGCTCTCTTCGTTACCCCAGTCAACAGATGATAAGTGTTCTCTAAGCCCATCGTAATCTGCTAAGCGAAAATCTGGGACTGTTACTGAGTTATCCCTACTATCATACTTCCATTCAATTCTAAATGTAATTGATTTGTGGTCACTAGCACCCAGTTCCTCTGAAACTTCTAAATTATTAACAATGGATTCATTGTTTGCCAGAACTAAGTCAAGCAGGTTATTTCCCCTTGTAGGTTCTGTCACAAACTGCATCAAAAAACAATCCTGAACTACTTCTAAGAAATCGTATGATTCTAAATTCCCAGTCAAGAAATTCCAATCAATATGACTAAAGTTGAAGTCTCCTAGAATTACTACATTATCGTGCCTTGTGGCCCTAACAATTTCCTCCCATAGCAGTCTCCCTTGGTCCCTATCTAAATTTGGGGGACGGTATATCACACCTAAAATTAATTTTTCATGCCCCTCTGAAAATTCTATCCAAACAGACTCTGTATGTGTTACTTCAGACTTAATACCCGTTTTTATGCAACAGTTCAAGCGATCTCGGACATACAATGCCACCCCACCCCCCTTCCCGATACTTCTATCTACTTGGAACAATTTAAAACCCTGAATATGACATTCTGCAGGCATGTCCCGACTTTTTGAATTAAACCACGTCTCAGTAATGGCAAATACATCTATGCTACCTGCACTAGCAACTAGTCTCAACTCGTCCATCTTATTCCTAGCACTGCGACTATTTGTGTAATAAAATTTTAATGACCCTCCTCTCTCTTTACCCTTCCTGCTCCTTTCTGTTATTCCACTAAACCTATTACTGTCCTTGTCAATTAGTGCCACTGGCTTTCCAATATCCACCTCATTTTGCCTATTACTAGTTCTCCTAGTACTCATGTTACTACCCTGCGACTTCACAGTTTTCCCGCCGAAACCCATACCACTAACTATTCCTAGTTTAAAGATCTAACAGCTCCCTCCGCTGCGTTGTTACCAGTGCTCCGACCCCACACCTAGATAAGTGAACCCCATCCCTGGCATACATGTCATTTCTGCCATAGAAGAGGTCCCAGTTGTCAATGAATGTTACCGCATTTTCCTTACAGTATTTGTCCAGCCAGCAATTGACACCAATTGCTCTGGACAACCATTCATTTCTAACTCCTCTCCTTGGCAAAATGCCACATATGACAGGTTTCCCACCCTTCCTCCTAATTATCTCTATTGCTGACCTATACCTGCTAATCAGGTCCTTACTCCTACTCCTACGTCTGCCAACATCGTTGCCTCCAGCACTGAGACAGATAATAGGATTGCTCCCATTACCTCTCATGATGTCATCCAGACGGCTAACAATATCCTTCATCCCCGCCCCAGGAAAACACACTCTCTGCCCCCTACTCCTATCCTTCAAGCAGAATGCCCTATCCATGTACCTAATCTGGCTATCCCCAACAACAACAATGTTTTTACCTTCCTTGGCGTCGTCCGTCGTGATGTTCCGAGTAGTCGACTCACATTCGCCAGGTAGCATTACACCACTTGTAGAATTCGTCAAGACGTTCTCGATGGTCTTCGTTGGGGTTTCTAGGGATGTCTTACTCACGTCTGCCAATGCTTCTTTGGTGCTCGTTGTGGCATTCCCAGTAGAACACTCACATTCGTCAGGTAGCACCGAGAATGAGTTGGAAGTTTCCACGGTAGTCTTCTGGTTTCTCGTTGTTTCTGCCTCTCCAACCGTTTTCTTGATCTTCAGCTTGGTTCCATGTTGCCCGGCCACTGACCAAGCTCCCCTCTTAACCTGGGGACTCACAACAGAAGGATTACTACGAATCCTCTTGTTCTCCTCCGTTAATCGCCGAATCTCCATCTTAGCAACTCTGAGCTCTTCTATCAGCTGCTGGTAAAGTTGCTCAAGAGAGGGCATCCTGGTACAGATTCACAGAGAGCACACAAACAGGTCTTCACAGAGCTAAGTACACGTCACCAACGATCTCTACCTAAAGCCACCCAAGAAATAACTCCCGTACCCAATGACACCAATCAAACCCAGCCCCTCCCACTCATATATTTGTCCAGTCTCTTCTTAAAGCTACACAAGGTCCTAGCCTCTATCACCCCACTAGGAAGACTGTTCCACGCATCTATAACTCTGTTAGAAAACCAGTACTTACCTATGTCCTTTCTAAATCTAAATTTATCCAACTTATATCCATTATTTCTGGTTCTTACCTGGTTCGACACCCTCAGTACTTTATTAATATCTCCCTTGTTTATGCCTGTCATCCACTTATACACTTCAATGATATCTCCTCTCGTTCTACGCCTCTCCAGAGAGTGGAGATTTAAGGCTTTAAGTCTATCTTCATACGGGAGGTTCCTTACACAATAAATCATTTTAGTCATTCTTCTCTGTATGCTTTCTAATGAGTCTATATCCATCCTGTAGTAAGGAGACCAAAACTGAGCAGCATAATCTAAATGAGGCCTCACTAGTGATGTATAGAGCTGCAAAATAACTTTTGGACTTCTGTTACTTATACTTCTTGAGATAAATCCAAGTAATCTGTTGGCCTTGTTGCGCACACTAAGGCACTGCTGTCTTGGCTTTAGATTTCTGCTTACCATGACTCCCAAGTCTTTTTCACATTCTGTATGATCAAGCTCTACTTCACCTAGATTATAGCTTCGAGGGTTATTTTCATTACCAAGGGCAAGTACCTTACACTTATCCACATTGAACTTCATCTGCCATTTTTCAGACCAAGACTTTAATTTGTCCAAATCGTCCTGGAGTTCATTGATATCCTCCTCAGAGTGAATTATACGGCCTATCTTTGTACCATCAGCAAATATACTCATGTCACTCGTAATCCCTTCATCAAGGTCATTAATGTAAATTATGAACAAGAGAGGGCCTAAAACTGATCCTTGTGGAACGCCACTAGTGACTAATCCCCATTCAGATTTCACTCCATTAATGGTAACTCTCTGCTTTCTATTGGTTAGCCATGCCTCAATCCATGCTAGAACTTTACCTCCTATACCATGAGCTGCCACTTTTCTTAAGAGTCTCTTGTGAGGTACTCTATCGAAAGCTTTACTAAAATCCAAATAAACAATATCATATTCCTTATCGCTGTCAACTGCCTCAAATGTTCTATTGAAGAACGTCAGTAAGTTTGTCAGGCAGGAACGACCTCTCGTGAATCCATGCTGAGATTCATTTATCAAGTTATGTTCTTCAAGGTGACTTCTGATAATGTCAGCTATAATTGATTCTAATAACTTGCCCACTATAGATGTCAGGCTTATTGGACGGTAATTTGAAGGAGTGGACTTATCCCCTGATTTGAATATAGGAACCACATTAGCCATCTTCCACAACTCTGGCACAACACTGGTAAGGATGGATGCATTGAATACACTCGTTAATGGCTGACTAAGCTCCATCTTGCATTCCTTAAGTACCCTGGAAAACAGCTCATCGGGTCCCGGGGACTTATTTTGCTTCAGTTTGTCTATCTGTTTAATAACCATGTCCCTCGTGACAGTAATATTAGTTAACTTAAATTCATCAGGAACTAAGTAATCGTTGATTACTGGAATCTTATTTACATCCTCCTGTGTAAAAACTGACAAAAAATAGTCATTAAATAAGGAGCATATTTCCAGTTCGTTATCCGTCAGCTGTCCATTCCCAATTTTCAGAGGTCCTACTTTTTCCTTCACCTTCGTCCTATACACTTGAAAGAATCCCTTTGGATTAGTCTTTGATTCATTAGCAACTCTAATTTCATAGTCACGTTTAGCCTTTCTAATCGCCTTTTTTACTTCTCTTTTAAGCTGAACATATTGGTCAGTAAGGTTAACCTCTCCTCTTCTGATGCGCCTAATATCCCCTTTATTAATACCTATCTTCCACTTATACACTTCGATCAGGTCTCCCCTCATTCTTCGTCTAACAAGTGAATGTAACTTAAGAGTCTTCAATCTTTCTTCATAAGGAAGATTTCTAATGCTATGTATTAATTTAGTCATCCTACGCTGAATGTTTTCTAACGAATTTATGTCCATTCTGTAATACGGAGACCAGAACTGAGCTGCATAATCTAGGTGAGGCCTTACTAATGATGTATAAAGCTGCAGTATGACCTCTGGACTTCTGTTGCTTACACTTCTTGATATAAATCCCAGTAATCTATTTGCCTTATTACGTACGCTTAGGCATTGCTGTCTTGGTTTAAGGTTGCTGCTTACCATAACCCCCAAGTCTTTTTCGCAATCTGTATGGCTAAGTTCTACATCATTTAACTTATAAGTACTAGGGTTATGGGCACTCCCAAGCTTCAGAACCTTGCATTTATCTACCTTGAACTGCATCTGCCACTTTTCTGACCAAGAATAGAGTTTGTTTAAATCCTCCTCAAGTTCCATAACATCTACGTTTGAATCAATTATCCTACCTATCTTTGTGTCATCGGCGAATTTGCTCATATCACTAGTAATTCCCTCATCAAGATCATTGATATATATTATAAACAACAACGGGCCCAAGACTGATCCCTGTGGAACGCCACTTGTTACAGATCCCCACTCGGATTTAACCCCATTTATGGACACTCTCTGCTTCCTGTCAGTGAGCCATGACTCGATCCACGAGAGCACTTTTCCCCCAATGCCATGAGCTGCCACTTTCTTTAACAGTCTATGGTGCAGAACTCTATCAAAAGCCTTACTAAAATCTAAGTAAATAATATCAAATTCTTTATCGTGGTCAACAGCCTCAAAAGCTTTACTGAAGAAAGTTAATAAATTAGTTAGACAAGACCGGCCTCTTGTGAATCCATACTGAGTATCCTTAATCAAGCTATGCTTATCGAGATGGCTTCTTATAATCTCAGCTATAATTGACTCTAGTAATTTGCCTACAATTGAGGTCTGGCTTATTGGGCGGTAATTTGACGGTAACGACTTGTCCCCTGTTTTAAAAATAGGAATTACATTAGCCATCTTCCACATATCAGACACTACACCTGTTTGAAGAGATAAATTAAAAATATTAGTTAATGGTTCACAGAGTTCCATTTTGCATTCCTTAAGAACCCTTGAAAAAACCTCATCAGGACCCGGCGACTTATTTTGCTTCAGTCTGTCTATCTGCTTCACAACTATTTCACTAGTGACTGTGATGTTACATAATTTATCTTCTTCTAGCCCACTATAAAAATTAATTGCTGGAATATTGTTAGTGTCTTCCTGTGTAAAAACTGAGAGAAAATAATTATTTAAAATCGAGCACATTTCATTCTCTTTGTTAGTAAGGTGCCCATAGTTATTTTTAAGGGGACCTATCTTATCTCTAACTTTTGTTCTATAGACCTGGAAAAAACTTTTTGGGTTAATTTTAGAATCCCCAGCAACTTTAATTTAATAGTCCCTTTTAGCTTTTCTTATCCCCTTTTTAATGTCCCTCTTAATTAATGTCAATATACTGATTCATAAGATGACCCTCACCTCTTTTGATACGCCTATAAATTCCTTTCTTATGCCCTAGTAGATATTTGAGCCTATTATTCATCCATTTTGGGTCATTTCTATTTGATCTAATTTCTTTATGTGGGATAAACGTTCTTTGAGCAGCATGTATAGTGTTCAGAAAACTGTCATATTGATAGCTCTCTTCGTTATCCCAGTCAACAGATGATAAGTGTTCTCTAAGCCTATCGTAATCTGCTAAGCGAAAATCTGGGACTGTTACTGAGTTATCGCTACTATCGTACTTCCATTCAATGCTAAATGTAATTGATTTGTGGTCGCTAGCACCCAGTTCCTCTGAAATTTCTAAATTATTAACAAGGGATTCATTGTTTGCCATAACTAAGTCAAGCAGGTTATTTCCCCTTGTAGGTTCTGTCACAAACTTCTTCAAAAAACAATCCTGAACTACTTCTAAGAAGTCGTATGATTCTAAATTCCCAGTCCAGAAATTCCAATCAATATGACTAAAGTTAAAGTCTCCTAGAATTACTACATTATCGTGCCTTGTGGCCTTAACAATTTCCTCCCATAGTAGTCTTCCTTGGTCCCTATCTAAGTTTGGGGGACGGTACATAACTCCTAAAATCAGTTTTTCATGCCCTCTGAAAATTCTATCCAAACAGACTCTGTATGTGTTACTTCAGACTTAATACCCGTTTTTATGCAGCAGTTCAAGCGATTTCGGACATACAATGCCACCCCACCCCCCTTCCCGATACTTCTATCTACTTGGAACAATTTAAAACCCTGAATATGACATTCCGCAGGCATGTCCCGACTTTTTGAATTAAACCACGTCTCAGTTAAGGCAAATACATCAATGTTACCTGCACTAGAAACTAATCTCAACTCGTCCATCTTATTCCTAGCACTACGGCAATTAGCATAATAAACATTGAAAGACTCTCCTTTCTCTTTACCCTTCCTGCTCATTTCTGTTTTTCTACTAAACCTATTTCTGTCCTTATCACCCAAAGTCACTGGCTTTTCTATATCTACCTCGTTCTGCTTATTACTAGTTCCCCTAGAACTCGTAATATTACTACACTGGGACTTCACTGTTTTCCTGCCAAAACCCATACCACTAACTATTCCTAGTTTAAAGTCCTAACTGCTCCCTCCACTGCAGTTGCCAGTGTTACCACCCCAGACCTAGACAAGTGAACCCCATCCCTGGCATACATGTCATTTCCGCCATAGAAGAGGTCCCAGTTGTCAATGAATGTTACCGCATTTTCCTTCCAGTATTTGTCCAGCCAGCAATTGACACCAATTGCCCTGGACAACCATTCATTTCCAACTCCCCTCCTTGGCAAAACACCACATATGACAGGGTTCCCGCCCTTACTCCTAATTATTTCTATTGCTGACCTATACCTGCTAATCAGGTCTTCACTCCTATGTCTGCCAACATCGTTGCCTCCAGCACTGAGACAGATGATAGGATTGCTCCCATTACCTCTCATGATGTCATCCAGACGGCTAACAATATCCTCCATCCCAGCCCCAGGAAAGCAAACTCTCTGTCTCCTACTCCTGTCCTTCAAGCAGAATGCCCTATCCATATACCTAACTTGTCTATCCCCAACAACAATATTCTTACCTTCCTTAATGTCGTTCGTCGTGACGTTCCCAGTAGTCGACTCACATTCATCGGGTAGCACTGAGAGTGTATTAGATGTTTCCACAACAGTTTCCACGGCAGTCTCTTTCTTCTTCATCGTTTCTACCTTTCCATTCGTCCTCTTGATCGTCAACTTCGTTCCCTGCTGTCCAGCCACTGACCAGTTTCCCTTCTTGACCTGAGGACTCAAAACCGGAGGACTACTACGAATCTTCTTGTTTTCCTCGGTCAGTCGCCGAATCTCCATCTTCGCCATCCTCAATTCTTCCTTAAGCTGTTGGTAAAGTTGCTCGATGGAGGGCATCTTGCTTCAATTCGTAGAGAGCGCGCAAACAGGTTTTCACAGAGCTAAGTACACGTCACTACTGCGCAAATGCCAACCCAATCAGGAGCTACTGCGCAGCACGTCCGCACGGCCCAACAGCGATGCGAATAGGTAAAGCTGGTCAATTAGCAAGAACTCATTTAAAATTAGTCCTTTCTAAAAAAAATTCTTCTACAAGTTTAAAGATATACTTTTTTTCATTAACGTTAATGAAAAAAAAATAATAATTACGTACCAAAAGAGCCTTAGAAATCTTGCCTAAACTTATTTTAAAAAGCTCAAATTAATTTAGCCTAATCTAATTAAATATATTTTAGGTAAGTTTACAGTAATTTAATAATAAACAAACGCAATGAAATATATTATTTTAGTTAGGTTCAGAATGATTTTTTGCGAAATTATGGCATACACAAATTTTCGTTTGCCTTATTAAGCAAGAAGAGTGTTGCTATTTAAGCCAAAATCGCAAGCTTTACCTATTTTGCACTAATATATATATATATATATATATATATATATATATATATATATATATATATATATATATATATTTTATTATCACACTGGCCGATTCCCACCAAGGCAGGGTGGCCCGAAAAGAAAAACTTTCACCATCATTCACTCCATCACTGTCTTGCCAGAAGGGTGCTTTACACTACAGTTTTTAAACTGCAACATTAACACCCCTCCTTCAGAGTGCAGGCACTGTACTTCCCATCTCCAGGACTCAAGTCCGGCCTGCCGGTTTCCCTGAATCCCTTCATAAATGTTACTTTGCTCACACTCCAACAGCACGTCAAGTATTAAAAACCATTTGTCTCCATTCACTCCTATCAAACACGCTCATGCATGCCTCCTGGAAGTCCAAGCCCCTCGCACACAAAACCTCCTTTACCCCCTCCCTCCAACCTTTCCTAGGCCGACCCCTACCCCGCCTTCCTTCCACTACAGACTGATACACTCTTGAAGTCATTCTGTTTCGCTCCATTCTCTCTACATGTCCGAACCACCTCAACAACCCTTCCTCAGCCCTCTGGACAACAGTTTTGGTAATCCCGCACCTCCTCCTAACTTCCAAACTACGAATTCTCTGCATTATATTCACACCACACATTGCCCTCAGACATGACATCTCCACTGCCTCCAGCCTTCTCCTCGCTGCAACATTCATCACCCACGCTTCACACCCATATAAGAGCGTTGGTAAAACTATACTCTCATACATTCCCCTCTTTGCCTCCAAGGACAAAGTTCTTTGTCTCCACAGACTCCTAAGTGCACCACTCACTCTTTTTCCCTCATCAATTCTATGATTCACCTCATCTTTCATAGACCCATCCACTGACACGTCCACTCCCAAATATCTGAATACGTTCACCTCCTCCATACTCTCTCCCTCCAATCTGATATTCAATCTTTCATCACCTAATCTTTTTGTTATCCTCATAACCTTACTCTTTCCTGTATTCACCTTTAATTTTCTTCTTTTGCACACCCTACCAAATTCATCCACCAATCTCTGCAACTTCTCTTCAGAATCTCCCAAGAGCACAGTGTCATCAGCAAAGAGCAGCTGTGACAACTCCCACTTTGTGTGTGATTCTTTATCTTTTAACTCCACGCCTCTTGCCAAGACCCTCGCATTTACTTCTCTTACAACCCCATCTATAAATATATTAAACAACCACGGTGACATCACACATCCTTGTCTAAGGCCTACTTTTACTGGGAAAAAATTTCCCTCTTTCCTACATACTCTAACTTGAGCCTCACTATCCTCGTAAAAACTCTTCACTGCTTTCAGTAACCTACCTCCTACACCATACACTTGCAACATCTGCCACATTGCCCCCCTATCCACCCTGTCATACGCCTTTTCCAAATCCATAAATGCCACAAAGACCTCTTTAGCCTTATCTAAATACTGTTCACTTACATGTTTCACTGTAAACACCTGGTCCACACACCCCCTACCTTTCCTAAAGCCTCCTTGTTCATCTGCTATCCTATTCTCCGTCTTACTCTTAATTCTTTCTATTATAACTCTACCATACACTTTACCAGGTACACTCAACAGACTTATCCCCCTATAATTTTTGCACTCTCTTTTATCCCCTTTGCCTTTATACAAAGGAACTATGCATGCTCTCTGCCAATCCCTAGGTACCTTACCCTCTTCCATACATTTATTAAATAATTGCACCAACCACTCCAAAACTATATCCCCACCTGCTTTTAACATTTCTATCTTTATCCCATCAATCCCGGCTGCCTTACCCCCTTTCATTTTACCTACTGCCTCACGAACTTCCCCCACACTCACAACTGGCTCTTCCTCACTCCTACAAGATGTTATTCCTCCTTGCCCTATACACGAAATCACAGCTTCCCTATCTTCATCAACATTTAACAATTCCTCAAAATATTCCCGCCATCTTCCCAATACCTCTAACTCTCCATTTAATAACTCTCCTCTCCTATTTTTAACTGACAAATCCATTTGTTCTCTAGGCTTTCTTAACTTGTTAATCTCACTCCAAAACTTTTTCTTATTTTCAACAAAATTTGTTGATAACATCTCACCCACTCTCTCATTTGCTCTCTTTTTACATTGCTTCACCACTCTCTTAACCTCTCTCTTTTTCTCCATATACTCTTCCCTCCTTGCATCACTTCTACTTTGTAAAAACTTCTCATATGCTAACTTTTTCTCCCTTACTACTCTCTTTACATCATCATTCCACCAATCGCTCCTCTTCCCTCCTGCACCCACTTTCCTGTAACCACAAACTTCTGCTGAACACTCTAACACTACATTTTTAATCCTACCCCAAACCTCTTCGACCCCATTGCCTATGCTCTCATTTGCCCATCTATCCTCCAATAGCTGTTTATATCTTACCCTAACTGCCTCCTCTTTTAGTTTATAAACCTTCACCTCTCTCTTCCCTGATGCTTCTATTCTCCTTGTATCCCATCTACCTTTTACTCTCAGTGTAGCTACAACTAGAAAGTGATCTGATATATCTGTGGCCCCTCTATAAACATGTACATCCTGAAGTCTACTCAGCAGTCTTTTATCTACCAATACATAATCCAACAAACTACTGTCATTTCGCCCTACATCATATCTTGTATACTTATTTATCCTCTTTTTCTTAAAATATGTATTACCTATAACTAAACCCCTTTCTATACAAAGTTCAATCAAAGGGCTCCCATTATCATTTACACCTGGCACCCCAAACTTACCTACCACACCCTCTCTAAAAGTTTCTCCTACTTTAGCATTCAGGTCCCCTACCACAATTACTCTCTCACTTGGTTCAAAGGCTCCTATACATTCACTTAACATCTCCCAAAATCTCTCTCTCTCCTCTGCATTCCTCTCTTCTCCAGGTGCATACACGCTTATTATGACCCACTTCTCGCATCCAACCTTTACTTTAATCCACATAATTCTTGAATTTACACATTCATATTCTCTTTTCTCCTTCCATAACTGATCATTTAACATTACTGCTACCCCTTCCTTTGCTCTAACTCTCTCAGATACTCCAGATTTAATCCCATTTATTTCCCCCCACTGAAACTCTCCTACCCCCTTCAGCTTTGTTTCGCTTAGAGCCAGGACATCCAACTTCTTTTCATTCATAACATCAGCAATCATCTGTTTCTTGTCATCCGCACTACATCCACGCACATTTAAGCAACCCAGTTTTATAAAGTTTTTCTTCTTCTCTTTTTTAGTAAATGTATACAGGAGAAGGGGTTACTAGCCCATTGCTCCCGGCATTTTAGTCGCCTCATACGACACGCATGGCTTACGGAGGAAAGATTCTTTTCCACTTCCCCATGGACAATAGAAGAAATAAAAAAGGACAAGAGCTATTTAGAAAAAGGAGAAAAACCTAGATGTATGTATATATATATATGCATGTGCGTGTCTGTGAAGTGTGACCAAAGTGTAAGTATGAGTAGCAAGATATCCCTGTTATCTAGCGTGTTTATGAGACAGAAAAAGAAACCAGCAATCCTACCATCATGCAAAACAATTACAGGTTTTTGTTTCACAGTCATCTGGCAGGACGGTAGTACTTCCCTGGGTGGTTGCTGTCTACCAACCTACTACCTATATATATATATATATATATATATATATATATATATATATATGTCGTGCCGAATAGGCAGAACTTGCGATCTTGGCTTAAATAGCAACGCTCATCTTGCCATATAGGACAAGTGAAAATTTGTGTATGCAATAATTTCGCCAAAATCATTCTGAACCTAACGAGAAAAATATATTGTAAACGTATTTAAAATATATTTAGCTGGGTTAGGCTAAGATAAATTGCTCTTGTTATAATAAGGTTAGGTAAGTTTTCTAAGATTCTTTTGATGCAAAATTAAAAATTTTTACATTAACATTAATGAAAAATATATATCTTTTAACGTATGAGAGAATATTTCAGAAAGGACTTAATTTTCAATGAGTTCTTGCTAATTGACCAGTTTTACATATTCGGCACGACATATATATATATATATATATATATATATATATATATATATATATATATATATATATATATATATATATATATATATATATATATAATGAATAAATATGGTATCAACCCAGGAGACGCCTTGGGATCCTTGGGATCCCGACTTATCTGTTTGTAGTGACACTAGTCTTAGGGGGCTTTCCCTTGTCTAGCTGTAGTAACAGCGGCATTGGGGTCCCAGTTTGTTACTTGTAAGAACAGCATTATAGGCTTCTGCTTGTCTAGTGACAATTACACGGCAGTCTTGGGATGCCTGCTCATCTAGTTGTAAAAGAACACTCTGTCTTGGGGCTCCTGCTTGTCTAATAATAATAATATCAGCACTATGGAAACCAATTTTTCTACCTGTAGCAACAATGGCCTTCGAAGCTCCTGCTTGACTTGTGAAAGAAGCACACAGACTTGAAGGCCCCCACATACCTAGTTTTAAAAACATAAAAGTGGAGTTCTGATTGGCCCCGGCTTAACTATTAGGCATTAAATAAACACAGATTGACACATATAATTAATACAAGCAAGTTCGATTACCTGCAGAAAGTTTGCGGCTTTATGGGCCCACATTACTGTAATTACAGTTATACTGCTAGCCGTCTATGTCCTTGCTTCTTTAGTCATAGTGAAACAAATACAACAACGTTAATTAGTGCCATGGGGGTTTAAGCTGACCTAGTTACACTAAACAACAGAAGTGACTTTTTGGGCCCCCAACTAGCCTAGCTGTAGCAAAACAAACATAAGCCTTGTATATTTGCAATTAAAGTTGCAGAAAGTAAAATATATCAACCTTCGGGGCGTCGCTGGTGTACTTACAATAACAATGAAACACTAAAGGCAAACAGGAAATATTATTCCAGTAACCCAATACCTCTGTAGTTACCTGCTCATACTACCACAAAACTCACATGTTGTCATAATAAGATGACCAGTAGGAAAAGGCAATTCATCAGGTATTTCAGTGACTTGGTATACGACATCTGCCTATAAGTTATTACTGGCACTAGACTGTTCAGGTATCATGTATACTACTTGTAGCCTGTAAAATAACAGAGGAATAGACAAATCAGGTACTTGGTCAGAGACCTTCATCCTGTGGGTTATCAGTTCACTTAGTCTTATCAAGTACCAGATGTATGACTTCCAGCCTGTAAAGTATCTACGGGACTCGAAATGTTAGATAACTGTTTAACGACCTTCAGCCTGTAAATTAAATATAGCCCCACACAGGTCTGATACCTGGAATACAACCTTCAGCCTGTTAACTATCAGTGGCACCAGAGAGGGCTGATACCTGGAATACGACCTCCAGCCTGTTAACTATCAGTGGCACCAGACAGGCCTGATACCTGGAATACGATCTCCAGCCTATTAGCTATCAGTGGCACCAGACTTCCAGCCAGTAAATTATCAGTGGCACCAGACAGGTCTGATACCTTGAATACCACCTCCAGCCAGTAAATTATCAGTGGCACTAGACAGGTCTGATACCTGGAATACGACTTCCAGCCTGTTAACTATCAGTAGCACTAGACAGGTCTGATACCTGGAATACGACTTCCAGCCTGTTAATTGTCAGTGGCACCAGACAGGTCTCATACCTGGAATACGACTTCCAGCCTGTGTATCGTTCCAGTCACGGTACTGGGCCTTTTTTGTTATTTGTGTATCACTGGAACCAGCCAGGTCTGATACCTGGAATACGACCTCCAGTCTGTTAACTATCACTGGAACCAGACAGGTCTAATACCTGGAATACGATTTTCAGCATGTTAACTATCAGTGGCACCAGACAGCTCTGATACCTGGAATACGACTTCCAGCCTGTTAACTATCAGTGGCACCAGACAGGTCTGATACCAGGAATACGACCTCCATCCTGTTAACTATCAGTGGCACCAGACGGGTCTCATACCTGGAATACGACTTCCAGCCTGTTAACTATCACTGGAACCAGACAGGTCTGATACCTGGAATACGACCTCCAGCCTGTTAACTACCACTGGAACCAGACAGGTCTGATACCAGGAATACGACCTCCAGCATGTTAATTATCAGTAACACCAAACAGGTCAGGTACTACTCTAAAAAGTAATATTTCACTGTGTTAAGTAATAGGACACACCATTAATACAATATTTCACTTGTCTTTTAATTTCCTTGTCACATTATATTAATGCTGTGCCATTTTTTCTCCGATAAAATATTACACTGTATCAGTTAAAACCAGTCAAATATTTCCCCTAAATTTAGTAGGTAAAAAAAATAATGGTGACGATAAGTGAAACTGTAACAACGTTATACATTTCTGACGCTTTAATTCAAATCCTATATACCCATATATTTTCCTCTCGTCTTTATATCGGAGGTATTCCGAAGAACATTATCATATATATTGGCATTTTTCCCGCTATTATCTCTGACTTTCAAGTCAATTTCTCGCTGAAAGCCAGTATCATGCCACACATATCCTTGTCTCTCTCAAACACACCTATCAGCAGCTTACTAGCTCGCTCACACCTGTCCGTTCACACACCAATCTTTTCCTCATGGACAAATCTCTCGCTCACACGATAATCTCTTACAAGATCACCAGTAGCATTCTCACATTGACTGCCTCACTCATCAGTCTCTTGCTCACCTTGACTGCCTCACTCATCAGTCTCTTGTTCACACTGGTTCGCTCCCACACTAACTCTAATTTATATTATTGCACACAGAATAATCTCACTCATATACACTCCCTCACAAGCAATATCATGCTCACACATGCTTTCACTCACACCATTCTTTTCCTTACAATGGTGGCTCACACACCATTCTCTTGCTCACACGTGGTCTCTTACAATCTTGCTCGCTCACACACCACTCAACGTTCGTGGAAATAAATGGTATAATATACCTACACAATGGAAATATAAACACTCAAGCAGTATAATATGATCCTTTGTTGACAACGTTTCACCCACACAGTGGGCTTTATTAAGTCACAAACAGATATACTTGGGTGAAAGGTACTTGAGTATTTATTTTATAGGATGGCGTCAGGTGGAGAATTCTGGGTCAGGTGGAGAATGTTGCATGTAACAGTCTTCCGAGAAGAGTGATAGTATATGAGTAGACCTTCTGCAGTGTTCCTCCATTCTTATGTTCTTATGTGGGATAGCGATGAAGAAGTTTCTTGGCAAGGGGTTCACCTATGTTATAGAAGCCGTGGTTATGGTTGAAGTTGTTGGATATACAGATAAGAGATGATTCGAGGATTCTTCGGTATTGAGTGTTGTCTTCTCTGGCGATAAGTCTTGCGTTTCTGTAGTTGATTAAATGGTTGTGTGAATTTCTGAGTTGAACACAGGCATTCCTTGGATCGTCAGTTCTGCCTGCATACTGGTGTTCTGAAATACATGCATGGAGGTCTCTGGATGTTTCGCCGACATATAATTTGCTGCAGTTATTGCAAGGGATTGTGTATACCCTGCAGAGGATTGAAGCTTGTCCTGTCTGTTACTGGTAATGTCCTTGATGGTGGTGGATGTGGAGGTAGATACTTGGAATGAGGTATCGGAAAAGATGTTGAAAACGTGTCTGGCAAAGGAGTTGGTGAGGGGACTGTGTATCTCTTCTCGGCAGTGTCTTCTATGGGTGTGTTAAAAATGTTTAATGCCCGTCGTCTGCAGTCTCTAATGAAGTGACGAGGATAGTGAAGTTTAGAAAATACTTGTTCAATAAGAATGCATTCTTCCTCAAGGAACTCATTGATGCAGATTCTGAGTTCACGCAGGAAAAAGCCTACAATTACATCACGTTTAGTTTTCGTATCGTGGTGGAAGTAGAAGTGGAGAAGATCGTGTTAGTTTGTTGGTTTTTGATATACTTTACAACGAATCATGGTCAGCTTTGCAGAGAAGAACATCAAGGAAAGGAAGAGTGTTGTAGACTTCTAGTGTGACGCCATCCTATAAATACTCACATACATTTTACCCAGTTAGATCTGTTTGAGACTTGATAAACCCCATTGCATGGGCGAAACGTTGTCAACAAAGGCTCACATTATACTGCTTAAGTGTTCATACTTCCACTCAATGTTACTGCATGCTTTCTCACATACCAGTCTCCTACTCACACATGCTCGCTAGCACACCAGTCTCTCGCTTACCCATGTTTGCTACCACACTAGGCACTCGCTCACCCATGTTTGCTACCGCACCAGTCACTCGTTCACACATGCTCGCTACCACACTAGTCTCTCGCTCACCCATGTTTGCTACCACACTAGTCACTCGCTCACCCATGTTTGCTACCACACTAGTCTCTCGCTCACCCATGTTTGCTACCACACTAGTCTCTCGCTCACCCATGTTTGCTACCACACTAGTCTCTCGCTCACCCATGTTTGCTACCACACTAGTCACTCGCTCACTCGCGCTAGCTCACACACCAATCTAATGCTATCACACTCATTCATACACTAATCTTACTTGCCTACTTATACTGCCTTACACGTTGGTCTGTTGTTCACTCACACTAGCTCACACACACTACCATATGTTCTCACATACATCAATCTCTGCCTTGCACACACTCGCTCGCTCACTCATCAATCTCTTGCTTCAACAGGGTGGTTCACATGCGAATCTCTCGAACGCACCAATCTCTTGCTTACGCACCAATCTCTTGCTTACGCACCAATCTCTTGCTTACGCACCAATCTCTTGCTTACGCACCAATCTCTTGCTTACGCACCAATCTATTGCTTACGCACCAATCTATTGCTTATGCACCAATCTCTTGCTTACGCACCAATCTCTTGCTTATGCACCAATCTCTTGCTTACCCACCAATCTCTTGCTTACGCACCAATCTTTACCTGACACATTTCCACTCATATATCAATGTTTTGCTTCTATGTCATCAATGAAGCTTATTGACTCACGTTATGACTAACAAGATACTCATTGGAAAAAGTAAAAAAATACGGGAAAAGGGAATTAATGTCGTACTGTTATGGATTCCATCACACATCAGATTACACTTTCATGATAAAGTGAATAAGTTGGCCAAAACAAAAGTATCCATAAGGAAAATATGGAATATAACTTTGGTGTTTCTGTGTCTGGCATTAGGAATAATATTTGGAGATCAGTTGTAACTGTAGTGCAAGCGCGCCTCTAGCAAGACAGTGATGGAGTGAATGATGATGAAAGTTTTTCTTTTTCGGGTCACCTTGCCTTGGTGGGAAACGGCCGATGTGTTAATAAAAAGTTAATGAAATCGAATGCTGTTAGAAGCCTAAGTAGCTCTATCACCCACTATAACATGAACATTGTTAGGAAAGACACATATGTGTCTTACCTAACAACCTGTCGGTATTTTATACCATTTTAATGATCAACATGAACATTAATAAGTACGTTTATGGAGCAACTTGCAATGTGAACAGACTGACCGATGCACTGGCCAGGCTTAAACCTGGTTGCAAGTACTTCTGGCAGAATGACAGAAACAAGGATGATGATCAAACCAAATGCAAAATATGTGGCCAGCTCTATGGTCACTATTTTGAACACTATATACTTAATTCTCTGCTTATTGAGGAGTATATAGATAGTATAATAACTAATGTGATATATCAAGATATATTTTCAATGAAAATAAGACACTAGACATAATAAGCAAGTTTCTTAAATTTTCTTACAACAGATAAGTTAAACTGTAGATATAAATCCAGACGGATTTAAGAATTTATAAATTTGGAAGTTTCAATGGGCATCTACAAAACATAATTTGACATAAGTAACAGACGAAAGTTTGACATCAGTGATGAATTAATTACTGCTTGGCACTAGTAAGTTGTACGTAACTTAGTGAGGTCCATTTAAATTAACTAAGGGTGTAAACAAAGCAGAGTATTTATCTGATATTAGCAGAAGGCTTATGCTCTTTTGCATTAATATCTTGAAGATAGATTTAGAAAGTCCTACCGTCTGTAATGAATCAAACGTAATATTTGTCACTGATATAGATGGATCTGATTCTGGAAATAACTGTATATTGTATATTATTACTTATGAGTTCTCAGCACTAAATTCTAGTGTCAATCTTATCAGTTATTTAACATCTCAACAACAGCCACAAATTCAGAGTACAGTTTCAAATTCTTGTATGTATTTTCAAATACTCTGAGACTTACAACTATTGTCCTCCATAAATTAGAATTGACCACCACTGGGTAAAAAGAAAAGGAAAGAAAAGTAATCAATTTCAGTGCCTCTCAGAGATGCTTTTGAACAATAAGTCGATAAGCTATTAATTCTTGGAATTATTAAATCTTCAACATCTGTTTCTTGTTCTCCTGCTGTTATCTTCGAAAAGACAGTTCATACATGAATCTTTATTGAAGAAACGTTTCGCCACACAGTGGCTTCATCAGTCTTATACAAAGCAGGAGGAGGAGTTTGAGGTAATCAGTCCCTCAGCCTGGTGTCGATGTGTTCAGTCCATCAATCTTGTAGAAATTGATTCCCATATGTTGCATAAGTGTCTCAATTCTTTAACTTGTCGGTTTTCAAAACCATTCATCACAGTTCATACAGTTTTGCACAAATTTTCAGAAGTCTTAAAGCTTTCACTAAATATGATTCTCAACTATTGCTCTCACTGAAAAATCATCTTTTCAAGTATCATAACTCAAGGTATTTTCCCAAACTAGATGGTATTCAAACTTACCACCAGGTTAAATTGCATCCTGATTCCAGATCTTCAACAACTTTTCCTACACAGCTGCAGTGTACCACTGTCTCATTCGTGGTGGTTAGAGCCTGCACGACCTACATTCATTTAAAGACAACTGTTCTTCCAGGTTTTGCTATCGTTTCAATGTACTTTGACAATATTTATGTTCTGACTCAGTCTGCCGGTGAAATCTGTTAAGTTTTGCAAAGATTTAGATCACGTGGTTAGACTGCCAAACCTTAGAAATGTTATCATTGATTTTTTTTTTAGATTCAGTGTCTGTGCTTTATTTCTGATAACAGTTTAAGCCTTGTCCTGGAAAGACTAGTGCTTTATAGTTTTGTAACTTTTCCAAGCCTAATAAATTTATTAGACGTTTCCTGGGATAAACGACCTACAGGAAGTTCGTTCCTAATTCAACTAACCTGTTTTTGATTATTTAAAAAACAGGTTAAGAAATGTAGATGAATGGTTCACAGAACCTACAAGTTGATAAATTAGACACATGTGCAACACTTGGGTATCTTTACTGAGGAAACGTTTCGCCACACAGTGGCTTCATTAGTGCATACAAAGGAGAACGGGGAAGAACAGGAGGACTTTGAGGTAATCAGTCCCTCAGCCTTGAGTCGATGGACTGATGAAGCCACTATGTGGCGAAACGTTTTCTCAATAAAGATACCCAAGTGTTGCACATGTGTCTAATTTATCAACATGTCGGTTCTGTGAACCATTCATCTACATTCCTGTCTGACACAGCAACATCTTGGGATCTTAATACAGGGAATTCTTCACTTGCCTAACCCTTGGGCACGACCTACTTCCACATTGGACAAATGTGATACCACCTACGACTGCTGCACCTTTCCTGCCTACGGTATATATGCTACTTCGCACATATGCTGTATTCTTTTCAAGACTGATGGACTGACCACATTGACTGAGGGCTGAGGGACTGATTACCTCGAACTCCTCCTGTTCTTTCCCGTTCTCCTTGGTATGGACTGATGAAGCCACTGTGTGGCGAAACGGTTCCTCAATAAAGATATCCAAGTGTTGCACATGTGTCTAATTTGTCATGTTAAGAAATCCCTGCAGTGAACTGAAGGTGCCTTGATGCATTGTAACAAAATTAATATTTCTGTAAATCTACTTTTGATAATCCCAGACATTAATAAGATTTTTGTTTACAAGCAGATGTTTCTAACACAAGATTAAGACCAGTGTATTGCCAGGACTATGATGATTTACTATTGTAAGAAGCAGATTCCTACTGAACTAAAGTACTCAACAGTGGAAAAATAGTGCTCTGGTATTGTTTGGGAAATATCACAGTTTAAATATTATCTTTATGGTAAGATTTTTCTTTAGAATACAGATCACAAGCTTTACTGTACATTGAAACTCTCAAGACATCGAACAGTGGATTATTGTGGACTGATGTTCCAACCTTTAAATATAGTTTATATTGGAGTATCAAGCAGTGTGAAGGCTTACTCAGCTCTGTAACAACTTCAGTCAGTATTACTCAGGCTGGCTCCTCCTCAGGAAAATTAATCTATAGAAAAAGAATAAAAACTGACAAACATAAACACTTTATTATTTAGAAAATATAAAACACTTAAATATGAAATATTAATCCTACATTAAAGAAAATGAAAAATTAAAAATATAAATGATAACTGAATTGAACGCTAATATATATATATATATATATATATATATATATATATATATATATATATATATATATATAAAACTTGGGTGTCTGGTGTTGGTGACACTGCGTGTTGTTGAAATCGTAGACGTTGCTGATGATTGGGGAGGGGGGTCGCAGGTGTTGGTTGCAACTGCCGGCTCGTTTTTCACAGATTTTATAGCCGTCAATAATCCGTCCAGATGACAGGAAAGAAGGTTCTTTACCACTGCAATGATGAGGGGTTATATCCTGCTACTGGCATACACAAACAGTAAGTGGATCAAAAATGGGACGTCTCAGAACGTTAGTCCGTCTCCTTCAATTCTACTCGTTGGTTGGCAGGTGACCCATTCTGTCATTTCAAGCTGGAAAGAGAGACAGGTTACCCACTGCTTAAGAAATCACTCTCCATGATAAGTACAATACCTAAAAGACGTGGTGATTATTAAGACATTTAACAGAGCAAGACTGAAAGGACTAAGTTTATTATTGGTCAAAAGTGAAGCTTTCAACCAATAAGGCCACTAGAATATGAGCAGGCATGTACTTACAGTAGTGCTGGGAGCTGAGAGTCGAGTGCTTACTGTTTGGCCGGAGCCCCACACGTCACCTTTCGGGGGAGGGGGAGAGGGAGGGGAACGGAGAGCAGGAGATAGACTGACCCTACCTTAACAAGCAGCCGGCAATCAAACTATCACTTTCGGGGAGGGGGGAAAAAGGAGGGGGGAATAGCGGGAGCTGGACTTACCCTACCTTAACAAGTAGCCGGCAATGAAACTATTGTTACTATATACTCCCTCGCTATTCCTACCTATTGAACTTTTCCCTCACACTCCCCCATACCAAGACTTATAGTCAAGGAGTATAAGAAGAATAGGCGAGGAAAAAGTTCTAACACCTGTAAGTCGCGCAAGACAAATCTACTGACTGTCAAGATATTAACCAGTCAGAGAAATAATTGAATGAACCATTGATGTACACAATATGGAACTTAAAAGCTTGGAGTGCCAATGTCCACCTCAAGAGGCGACTTAAAAGTTTCTAGGTATATCAAAGGCTTGTGATCCGTCTCTAAAATGAATTCTTTTCCCAGTAGATAAAATTTAAGCTTTGAGATACCCCACACAAGAGCCAAACATTCCTTTTCTATGGTGTAGTATCTCGTTTCGGCGGGAAGGAGTTTCCGGCTTAGGAAGCATACAGGGAAGGGAGTACCATCATGGTATTGTAGTAACACTGCGCCTAAGCCAGTATTGGGGGCATCAGTTCTTAAACAAAATGTTTTATTTATATCTGGAATCTTAAGTATAGGATCTTTCGAGAAGATATTTTTAATCTCATTAAACTTTTCCCGAGCTACGTCGGAAAGTTCAAGAGGTTCCTTCACAGACTTTTTAAGGAAGTCGGAAAAGATGCCTGTAAGATCAGTAAGGTTCGGGATAAACCGTGCATAAAAGTTTACAGAACCAAGAAAGCTACGCATGAGCTTCTTGGTTTTGGGGAATTTAAATTCCAATAAAGCTTTGATCTTACTGGGGAGAGGCTGCAGGGAGTTATTAGAAAGTATCAGTCCAAGATACCTAATCTTGTTATACCCAAGGAAGCATTTCTTCGGCTTGGCAGTGAGGCCATGTGAGCATAACCTACGCAAAACTGATGTTAATGTTTGGATATGTTCGCCCCACGTGGATGTCATTACGTAAATGTTATCAAAATAAACTGAAACATTTGGCATATTACCCAAGACCTTTCTCATCAGTCTCACGTAGGTACCACAGGCAGTTACCAAACCGAAGGGCATAGTTCTTTACTGCATCAGTCCTTGGTGTGTAGGAAAAGCGGTGTATGGCTTAGAGGAAGGATCTAACATTACTTGATATGCCTGTGCAATATCAATCTCTGAAAAGAAAGAAGAGTCATAAAATTTGTGTAGATCGCAATCTATTTAGGGCATAGGCTCAGCATCCCACCGAGTTATAGCATTAAGGCCTCTGAAGTCAATAGCAAGTCTATATGAATTATCCTCCTTCTTAACCATGACTACTGGTGAGCAATATGCAGATACTGAAGGTTCAATGATCTTTAGTTTTAATAATTTGTCTACCTCTCGGTCAAATGCATCCCTAAGGTGAACTGGAACTGGGTATAATTTCCGTTTGATCAGATTGTCCGTCAATAAGTCAATCTTATGGACTACAGTGGAGGTAACACCTGGAATATCAGTAAAGACGTCTGAAAAGTTACACATTGAAGTAGTTCATGTCTCTTATGGTCATCCAAAGATTCATTAATATTAATGTTGGTTGTGCCCGAGTGGTCAAGAGTCACCAAGTCATGTAGTTCTTCATCATAGTCTAAGGTAGAGGTGTCAATTACACACACCTTACATTCTTCAGCTGTCTTATCAAGTTCGTGTGGAAAAACTAAGTCAAAGTTATTAAGGCAGTTAACCGAATTTCTTCGGTAATATTTCTTAAGGATGTTGATATGATAAAGCTTAGGTTTCCCCTTGACATCTATGAGGTAATCAACTTTCCCACAAATTTTTAATACTTTATATGGACCTTTCCATGCTAATAATTTAATTGACTTGATAGGCAAAAGTACAAGAACTTCATCCCCTACTTTAAAACTCCTCCTCTGACTTTTGGAATCAAAATAAGTTTTTCGAAACTATGTCAGAGGTCTCCTCAAGTTTGGATCTAAGGTCAAGGAGAAACTGGTAAGAAGACTGAACCTCAGCATTTACCTCCTCATTAGTCAATAAGTCATGAAGGATGGACAATGGGCCTCTGGCCTGTCTACCATAGAGAAGTTCAAAAGGTGAAAACCCCAAAGAGTCACTGGGAACTTCCCTCATGGCAAACAAAGCACAGGGTAGGTAACGATGCCACTCCTTAGGTTTAAGGGAGCAAAGTTTCCTTAAAATGGACTTGAGAATCGAATGCTGGCGCTCAATCCTCCCATTACAGCTGGGATGATATGGAGTTATGAAGAGAGGCTTCACTCCCAGAAGTTGGTAGAGATGTTGCATTAAGTCAGATGTGAATTGTGTCCCACGGTCAGACAAAATTTCTCTAGGGATGCCCACTCTTGAGAAGATGATCAAAATGGCTTCAGCCACCTCTGTAGTAGTTATGGTCTTTAAGGGTACGGCTTCAGGGAAACTCGAAGAATAATCAACTAATGTTAATATATATCTATGTCCCCCAGATGAAAGTGGTGATAAAGGACCAACGATGTCAATAGCTACTCTCTCAAAGGGTACCTTAAAGACTGGCATTTTGACCATAGGTACTCGCCTGGTACCTAGGGAGGATGACAGTTGGCAAACTTTACATGATCTACAATAGGTAGTGACATCTGAGGACATTTTTGGCCAAAAATAGGTTTCCCTAATTTTATTTAAGGTTTTACGATGCGAGAAATGTCCGGTCACTGGCAGGTCATTAGCCATTTTAAGAATAGTCTCTCTGCATTGACTTGGAACAACTAAGATGGAATAGTCTATCTCATCTGAACTTAATTTGAATACAGACTTGTACGATATACCTTTTTTATATTCAAATTTATATGAAAAGTTTTTCCTTGGGATAACTTGATTTTATTTAGCGGCATTATGGCAATTCTGAAGAGAAGGGCAATTACGTTGTAAATTGACAAAGGAGTCCTTCGATATATCTAAAGGCTGAAAGTCAGGGAAAATCAAAGGATGGACAGTAGGAGAAGCCTTGGCTTTGGTATGAGCCCTAGTCAAGACATTTATGGTATCGGAGGTGATACCTTCACTTTCATCTAACAAGTGAACCGGTGATCCTACTACCTTGCTTTCGAAAGTAGCATCACTGGTTTTTAATCCCACATGAATCTCCCGAGACATTGTCTCATCTGAACTTACGAGGGGCTTCTCTGACTCTACAGGAAGATGATCTGAAAATCTTATGTCCATCTTTGGTGATGAAAGGTCAACCTCAGAAGGAAGAATGGCACCTTTTGCATTACCTATTAGTACGGAGCAAGAAGTGATGGGAGCTAGTACGGCTTCAGACCAACCTGTGAACCATTTAGACCTAATGTAACAACGGATGGTAGGAAAAGTGTCTGTACGGCCCAAGTAGTCTGAAAGTATAGCAGAGGAATGAGTTTCTTTAAGATTAGGGAACAGCTTATCAGAAATGGCTATACATGTGCATCCAGTGTCTCGTAAAATGGTAGATACATTAAGTCCATTAACTGTTCCTGAACAGAAGGGTGCTTGGTCATTACAGTCTTTAAAACATCTTCCAACTTTTTGGACTTTCTTAGGACAATCGGGACGTTTATGTCCCTTAACACCACACAAATGACAAACAGGAATAAAAGAAGTCATTTTACTTTCCACTAGAGGCTTTGATTCGATAGGAGGGTACAGGATGGGGTTTTAGAACAGGTGTGTGGGGGTGTGGTATGTCAGTTGCATAACAGTGATAGGGAAGCACTGGGTGGGGAAATAACTGAGGGGGAAATATGGAGGGCTTTAAGTGGAATGCGAAAGGGCAAAGCACCGGGAATTGATGGACTCCCGGCAGAGTTTTATCAGCAGCATTGGGAATTATTGAGGCATTTTCTGGTTAGGTTATTAAATTGCATGAAGGAGAGAGGTGAGCTGGGTGAGAAGCAGGCAACGGCTGTCGTTGTATTGGTACCGAAGGGTAAGGGGCAGCATACGCTTCGGGATTACCGGGCGATCTCGTTGTTATGCGCAGATTATAAATTGTTTGCGAAGATTTTGGGAAATCGGGTCAAGTGTGTGGTGGGGCGGGTAGTATCAAAAACTCAGTTTGGTTTGCCAGGGAGGTCTATGGTGGAGGGGCATGGGTTACTTAGGGATTTCGTGGAGGCAAAAGGGGGGGGGAGGGAGGGAGGTTTGGTGGCGCTCGACTGGCAAGGGGCATACGATAGAGTGGATCGGAAAGCATTGAAAGCCATCCTCAGGGGTCAGGGGTTTGGGGAAGAAATAGTGGGTTGGGTTGAGGCGTTGTATGGAGGTGCAATGGCGAGGGTACAGATTAATGGTCGATTGGGTGGGAAGATTGTAATGGGTAGGGGACTTAGGCAGGGGTGTCCTATGTCACAATTATTGTTTGCGTGCGTACAGGACCCCTTTTATAGATTGATGGAGCAGCGTATGTGTCACGTAGAGGGACCAGGGTGTGAGGTTGCGAGGGTTTGGCCAGTTTTAATTGGGTATGTGGATGATACAACTGTTCTGATCAGGGAGGGGATGTCAATGGACACATTAGATGGGGTAGTACAAATGTTCGCAGGGGCAACTGGTATGAGGGTAAATTCAGATAAATCCATGGTCATGGGGTTAGGAGCTTGGGCGGGTAGGGTTGATTGGGGTAGTGCAGTTGTGAGGAGGCAGGTGAATTCGTTAAAAATTTGCGGTCTTATTTATGCAGACGATCTAACTGTGGCACGCATGGAAAACTCGCTTAGGATGGTAGAAAGGATTCAGGGATGCTTGGGTGCATTGCGACCTTATCATTTGACCCTTGTGCAGCGTGCCATTGTTATTAATATCTTATTGTATAGCAAAGTATGGCACGCGGCAGCCGTGTTCCCATTAACTGGGCCGGCAATAACGAACATACTTAGGAAGGTTTTTAAATTCTTGTGGGGTTCGAGCTGTGATTGGATTAAGAGGGATGTGGTAATGTTACCTGTAAGTAAGGGGGGGCTGGGATTGCTGGACTTAAAGCGGAGGGTCAAATGTGTCTTCATTAAAAGGGAGGTGATGAGGGAAAGTGTGGGTGGGGGGGGTTTGGCCAGGATCCATAACAGATTGCAACGGATGTATTCAGGAGTTGAGTTGCATGAGTGTGAAACTGTGTTGAGGGCTCTGGCGTGGATCGAGAGCCAGCAAAGGTTAAAATAGGTAGGTTGTGTAGATTGTTAGCCGGGAGGGTTGTAGCGCCTGTAGAGGGAATTTTCCCCATGTATGCATGGGGAAGTATATGGAATAGGTTGAGTAGGATGAGGTTGCAACCTCGTGTTCGGGATGTAATATATCGTTTTCTGCACGGCATTTTACCGTCGGGTGTGGTTCTACGGGATAGACGAGTCGTTGACGGGGAGGAGTGTGGGATATGTGGTGGGGAGGAGTCGGCTTTTCATGTAGTATATTTTTGTGATGGAATGAGGAGTGTCAAGGGGTGGTTAAATAGGGTGATAAATAGGATAGGAGGTAAAGGAATTTCTGTATTGAGAGCATTAAGTCTCGACGTGGGGGGTTGGGAGGAAAGTGTAATCAGAGCTGTGGGATACATTATGGCAGATTATATCTATGTAGTGTGGGGATTGCGGGGGAAACAGGTTCCTGAGGTGAAGAGGAGGGTGTTAGCGGTAACGTTCTATAAAACGGTATGCAGAAATAAGGAAATTTATGGGAGGAGGTGGGTGAAGGATTTTTCAGAGGGATATAGGCAACTTACGTTACAGGTTTTATTAGACTTGTAATATACGAGGGAGGGGAGGGTATGATTGGAAAGGACTAAGTTAATTATTGGTCGTCAAAAGCGAAGCTTTCAACCAATAAATCCACTAGGAATACAAAGCAGGCATGTACTTACAGTAGTGCTGGGAGCTGTGAGCCTAGTGATTACTGTTTTGACGGGAGCCCCACACGTCACCTTTCGGGGGGGGGGATGAGGAAGGGGGATAGCGGGAGCTTGACTGACCCTACCTTAACAAGCAGCCGGCAATCAAACTATTGTTACTATATACTCCCTCGCTATTCCTACCTATTGAACTTTTCCCTCACAAGCAGTTATTTCTCTGACTGAGCCGATGTGTTGCTTTAATTTTGGGCTATAGGTATTTTTTTGAAAGCTTTTACCATAGATTTGAATTAAACTCCTAAGTTTAAGTCTTAACGTGTTTTTTCTTATTCTTGCGGTTTCTCTGGGGATCTTTTTTTTTATATTTTATTTAAAACATCATAAATACAAGGCTGCTTAAAAATTAAATAGCATCACCATACATAATCCATAGAGTACAACGAGGTACACACCATAAATACCAATCTTTAACTAATACGTATAGATATATACGACAAACACACCATAAAATGCATACGTACGTTTCACTAAACACACACAATACCAAAAGATATAACTGCGTAACAAATATAACACTGGTGGAAACACCACTTAACCCATTATAACCCACATGCACATCATACAAACATGTTACATTGATGTTTAAACAATAGTTTATGTAATTTGCATACAAAATATAAAATTGTTTATAGAAATTCCAACTTAGACACAAATTCAATGATTTACTCTAACACAAATTCATTAACATAATAAATATTATATAAATTGACGATCATATTAATCATCAGCAATTTCCATCCATTCCATAAGTGTTCAATCTTGATACCTAAGAACTACGTTTGAATCACAAACAAAAATCATAATGTTGCTACATATTTATAGGATACAATTGGATAACTCAGGGTAATGTACACGTATTATATCCCTTTAATACTTTGGTGACTCACAGACTAATTGAACAGTAACAGGGAAGGGATAAAACATGCATATATACACATACATATACATACATATGCATATATATATATACATATATACATACATTATATATATATATATATATATATTATATATATATATACATATACACATATATATATATATATATACACATATACACACATACATACATATACACATACACACACATACACATACACACATATACATATACACATATATATGCACGTTCATATGCCCAAATATCTGAACCTCCATAACACAGTCAAAAACAAAACTAAGAAAACTAGTGACTCAAGAATACAACGAGTCTTTACACAAAGGAAGCATCAAAAATATAACAAATATATAAAGGCACCCCAGTCATTTTGTACACAAAAGGTACAATAAGTAACCCTAATCCCTGAATCTACAACCACACATCCATAACAACTAAAAAACATTCATGCCCAAACTCATATTCACGCAACTCACATCCTTCCCCCCAAGAGACGAGCCAGCTATTGCCCACTGACCTACACGACAACTTATTCGGCATGCCCGTATATTTATCACAGATTCACAAGGGTTTCAAGAGTGAGCCTTTTATAACCGTCCGAAAAACCCTTATCCCACCTCCTCCCATACAATTCCCTATTCCTACACATTGTACGATAAAACGTTATTGCAAGGACACGCCTTCTTACCTCACTGACCCCTTTTCCCCGCATTACCCACGAAATATAAATGTAATCCACGATAATATAATCTAAAGCCCGTTCAACGTCCTGGTCTAATCCACCGATGTCGAGACTTAACGCACGCAGGACCTGCACTCCTCTGCCTCCCACCCTCTGTACCACCCTACCCAACCAACTCCTGACATCTTCTAAACCTTCGCAAAAATAGACAACGTGAAAAGCCGTGTCTTCCCCACCACAAAACCCACACCCGCCTCCCACCACGACTCTTCTGGATCGTAGTATTGCCCCTGACGGCAATATACCATGTAAAAAACGAAACATGACTTCACGCACCCTAGGCCGTAATTTCAACTTGCTAAATCGGAGCCATATATTTTCCCACGAGTACATGGGGAACAAACCTTCTACTGGAGCTGCGCACGTGCCCCCTAGTAACCTACTTAAAACCCTTATGCGAATGTTCCTCCGTTCCTTTACCATCAACAAAGCTCGTAGTACAATCTCACATTCCCTTAACTCCATTCCCCTATACCACTTTTTCACCCTCGTATATACTTGGTCTATATTTCCCGCCATCACACCCACACGCCAAACCTCCCACTTTAGAAAAACACATTTCACCCTACGCTTTAAGTCCAACAATCCTAAACCTCCTCGACGTACAGGTAACATAACAACCTCACGTTTTAACCAATCACACCTCGATCCCCACAGAAAGGTAAATACTCTTCTCAATATTCCATTGATCGCTGTTCCTGTAATTGGGAATACAGCCGCAACGTGCCACACCTTACTATACAATAAAACGTTAACAACAATCACACGTTGGGCCAGAGTGAGATGTTGGGGCCTCAAAACACCCAGACGACCAATGACCTTTTCCAACGTCCTTCCTGAATTTTCCTCCCGCGCCACATCCAAATCGTCTCTATAAATAATACCGCAAATCTTTAATGACATCGCAGTTGTGTTAACCACGTTACAGCTCTCCATTCCACCCCCTTTCCAGGTACCCAACCCCATGATCATCGACTTTTCACTATTTACCTTCATACCCGTGGCACGTTCAAACACACGCACAACATCTTCCAACCCTTTCATAGACATTCGTTCACACACCAAAACAGTCGTATCATCCACATAACCTATTAATGCCGGCCAACAAACCCCTTCCCCTACCCCACCCCCACCCCGGGAACTAACTGTGCTCTCAACCATCCTGTAAAAGGGATCCTGAAAACATGCAAATAAGATCTGTGACATAGGGCACCCTTGTCTTAAACCTCTACCCATCTCAAAGTCCGTCCCCATACACCCATTTATTTGTACCCTCATCCTTGCCCCCTTATACAGAGTGTTTACCCACCCAACTATTTCTTCTCCATAACCCTGTCTCCGAAGAATACTCTGCAGTGCACCTCTTTCCACTCTATCATAGGCGGCTCGCCAGTCCAAGGCCAGTAAAGCCGCCCCCTCCCCTCCCCCCTTTGACTCCACAAAACTTCTTATAAGCCCGTGACCTTCTAACATCGACCTGCCCGGCAACCCATACTGCGATGGCGAAACGACCCTCCCCACCACGCATTTTACCCTATTACCCAAAATTTTTGCGAAAACCTTATAGTCTGCACAGAGCAACGATATCGCCCTATACTTCCCAAGGTTTGGCTGCCCTTTGCCTTTCGGGACCAACACCACAACTGCCGTATTCTGCTTATCCCCTAACGTACCCTTCTCCTTCATACAATTTAATAATCTTATCATGAACTTCCCAATCAACTCCCAATGCTGCAAATAAAATTCCACCGGTAAACCATCAATACCCGGGGACTTACCCTTCCTCATTCCGTGTAAAGCAATTTCAATTTCCTCCTCAGTAATAACCCCACCCAATGCCTTCCTATCACTGTGACCCAAAATGCACTCAGCATACGTGCACACCTTACTTAATTCCACTTCATCCACGCCACTACTAGTCCAGTGTTTTTTATACCATGTATCCGCATATGCACTCATAGCTTTTGTGTTTCGTATCACTTGACCTGCTCTATGGATTCCCATCGTCTCGTTTACCTCCAAGCTCGGGATTGCCGTGAGCGCCTGCTTTTGCTTTTGTTGTCTCAACACACACGCGGATGGCCTATCTCCCCACAAAACTTCTTCTAATCCTGCTTGCACCCTCACCGCTTGAAACCGCTCATTATGCAACGTTCGCAAGCTCTCTTTTATGTCTACAATCTCGTCCATGGGGTAAACACCACTAACCGATCCCTGCCCATAACAACTTCGTAATCGATCCTCTAAATAATTCGCTAGCCCATATTTTAAAGTGTTTATACGCCTACCCTCCCTCACATAAAAGGACTTTATCCTTTCCTTTGCCACCGAGTCCCACCACGTTACAATGTCTTCCACCTCCTGAGCTTCCCTTGAAAGCTCATTCCACAGCATAGAAAAACCCTCCAACCCTTCCTCATCACTTAACACACTAATATTTAATTTCCAATAATTCCTATAAATTTCGGCCATTTCCTCCCACCCTACCTCCACTACAACTGCCCTATGATCTGACAAGACCGTCTCCACCGTATTAAAAGACTTTACAACTACTCCCTGCGAAATATACACTCTGTCTAACCTTGCAGCATATCCCCTTCTGATAAAAGTATGTTCTGTTTCCCACACCCCTCCCCCAAACACATCTCTTAACTTAACATCCCTCAACAAATCTCTGAGAGGTGCAGACACATGCCCAGCCCCTTTGGGTTCGACGTCAGCCGCCCTTATGACACAGTTCCAGTCACCCCCCACTATCGCTACTTCCGGAAGACCACGCAAAAAATAAACAAGGTCCTCACACACAAAATCCGTTCGAACCTTCGTGTCATTCTCCGCAGGGGCATAGACACTTACCAAGGATACACGCTTTCCCATCCAAGTCCCATCCACTCGCAACACCCTCCCCCCACCCCCCTCACATCTCTGCAACACAAACGGGCTCGTCTCTTTTATTAAAAGACCCACACCACCTTTCAAACGACTAGTTGGCAGGGTCAGTACTGTATAACCTGCAACCTGCAACACTTCTCCTTCTTTGAAATTGTGTTCTTGAAGGAAGAGAACATCAATTCTATGTTTGCTAAGAAAACTACTCAACCAATCTCTCTTTAATCTAGTACACAAACCGTTAACATTAGCAGTCATACACCTAAGGCCTGTTATATTTTCCACCCTTTCCTCTTCTCCTCCCGTGGTTCACCACTTGATTTGTTACGTCTATGTGTCTTCTTAACAGTACCTTCCCATTCGCCTCCCTTCTTGCGATGGCGTCCCTCATGACCCCCCCCCTCCCCACCCCTCCCCTCACCCATCCTCTCAGTTTTTTTCCCAGTCCTCTGTGCCGGCGTCAGTACGTCATCCGAATCTGACGTAGCTGCCCGTTTCCTGGTAACGTTCTCATCCTCCATGTCAAGATCCGAGGAAGCCTCACGGTGTACCTCAACATCCACCTCACAATGAGGTATGAAGTCTCCCGATGTCCCAGTCTCGTCGTCCTTCTGCGGAGTCTCGTATTGTTGACAATCCGGACTCAGAAAGTCTCCAGCTACGTCTTCCGAAGACGGAGCTTCCACCACTTGCGGTGACAAGGTCCTTAAGACTTCGTCTAAATCCTCACCGACATTCGTCTCTCGACCAATACTCAACACGTCATGCCGGGGTACCAATCCAGTAGATGGTATCGGCAACGACTCAGGTGCAGGCAGCTGAGGGAAGGACTCACTCTCATTTCGAAAAGCCTGTTCCACCATCTCACTCCACAAACGACCACGCCCTTCCTCTGACGAACGATGCTCACCTTCATCAGGTGTGACTGGGGCTACCTCTTCTTGCACAGGTTTGGTCACGCGTCTGTTCTTTTCACATGCCGCCGCTATGTGGTCATACTCTCCACAAATGCGACACGTACGCCGCTGTCCAGGATATAAAACCATTACCTGTGTCCTAAAATCTTGAAGATACACATATGACGGTATGGGTTGGCGCAACGTCATCTTAAGGCTGAATGTACCTTCCGGCATACCTGTGTAGGCACCCATTATCCACTTACCCTGCTGGGCAGAATGCACAGTTCCATATTTCTCAAATACGTTTCTGATGTCAGCTTCGTTTGCCTCGAAGGGGACATTCCTCAATTTTATCCAGGTATAATATCGAGACACGTCCACCAGTCTCACACGCACAGCAGGAGTAACGTCAAAACACACATCTTGAAAGCGCGTAACCACCGATTCATAAACTGTCGCAGCAAGCAGTTTCACAAATACTCTATGCGCTCCGTTCAGCGCTACCCCATACAATTCACTATCTTGTATGCCGTATGTCTCCCTGATTATCTTGGGTAAGAGTATTTGAGCTGAACTAGGTGTAATCGCACCTCGAAGCAGTTCAATACCAATAGTGTTAACGCGTCTGCGATAACAAACCGCCATCTCAACACCAGTAATTTCCCAGCGGTGTCAACAGAGACACAACACCACCTCCTCGTACCACTGCTGTCAGGTTACTGAGGAGCGTCAGGCAAGGGGGTCTACACAGCCCAAGAGCGATGCAGACAATGATCCTAAGTTTAAGTCTTAACGTGTTTTTTCTTATTCTTGCGGTTTCTCTGGGGATCAGACAGTCTGTTGGCTCCATTTCTCAGGCTTCTTTTTGTCTACCTCACTTGCCAGCGTCTTCTGCAGTCCTGAGATATGAATGTTTAACTTGTTCCTACTCATTTCGATTTGCAGTACTTTTTTTAGGCATTTATTAAACTCATTTAACATTTTCACAGCTGAGGTGTAATTCTCATGGATGATTTACATATTTTATTCCTGTCTACCTCAATATTCATAGTAGTTTCAGATTCCTTTAGTGTCTTACAAGATATCCAAAAATTTTGTTCTCCTTATTCCCTCATTCTTCTTATACAACTTTAGGTGCGCCACATTTCGAAAAAAAAACGAAAATATCATTTTCTGGTAGGCCCGGACATACCTATGTTAGGAGTAACGAGGAGGCAAACTCGGCTGTGGGGTCAGCTGCTCTTGACCTCATTTTATATATTGGTATTCCATTCACTATTTCGCTGTAAACTCTAGGAAACTCTGCCACCGTAGGCAACAACGCTGGTTTAAGTTGATCCTTAAAAAAATGTATTCTATTAAACCATAATTGGGTTTCTGGTCTTATCACATCTGTCGTGTTTGGGACATTACTGTCCCACTTACACATCAGACAAACACATCTTGCTCTTGGGTATCTGAGAGAGAATTGCTCAGCAACGCTCTGTGAGAATTATCAGGTTCCATTGTCATTTCACCATCTCTTAATAGATTGTCCTGTTTATCAGCAGGAATGTAGAATATACCTCCAGCATAGTCACCACCCTAATGCACTACTTTATCTGACGACCTCGCTGAAAGCCCCACCTTTAACACTGACTCCCTCTTTGACATTTTGTCAGCAACTGCTTTATTACACAAATTTTGACGATATTTTTCCATTAGTGCTCCCTGTTATCCTTACGTACATTGCCTTTTACCTACTCCTAACCCTCATTGGTCTCTGATTTATGCATATTTCTTCTTTAGTACATCCGACCTCGCAGTGCTTTTGGATTTATTACTTAATATTCATTGCAACGATGAAAATTCTGAAATTTCAACTGAATTTTTCTGCTTTCTATTTTGCTTTCCCAGTGCTGCCAGGAGAACCTTGCTCTTCACTTCTCACTGAGCTCCTCCTGTCCCCGTATGTACCTTAGGGTTGTACTTCACTTTTTTATTAGAATTTCTAGTACCTTCAGCTATTGTAGTATGTGTAAGTACTTGTCTCCATTAATGTGAGTTATCATATGTGACATTATTGACTAACGTAAATTGAATAACTCACCTCTCAAGTGATACAGTTTTGAGCAGCTGAGTTGTTAAGCACGTAACATTGTATTATAATTATTTTTATCCCGGTTCTTAGGTCTCCCTGATCCCCCAAACGTGCAGGTGTTGTCATGTCAGTGGCACTATAATATTTAATATACTGGACTTGAAAAAAATCTAGAAATGTTAAATATAGTAATCTATAAGTGGCCAAAATCTGGGATGTAAAAGTGGTGCCAGAGATCACCAGTTCCTCAACATGCTGTAGCAGCTGCCAGCAGTCACCAGCTGTAGCAGCTGCCAGCAGTCACCAGCTGTAGCAGCTGCCAGCAGTCACCAGCTGTAGCAGCTGCCAGCAGTCACCAGCTGTAGCAGCTGCCAGCAGTCACCAGCTGTAGCAGCTGCCAGCAGTCACCAGCTGTAGCAGCTGCCAGCAGTCACCAGCTGTAGCAGCTGCCAGCAGTCACCAGCTGTTGCAGCTGCCAGCAGTCACCAGCTGTAGCAGCTGCCAGCAGTCACCAGCTGTAGAAGCTGCCAGCAGTCACCAGCTGTAGAAGCGGCCAGCAGTCACCAGCTGTAGAAACTGCCAGCAGTCACCAGCTGTAGCAGCTGCCAGCAGTCACCAGCTGTAGAAGCTGCCAGCAGTCACCAGCTGTAGAAGCAGCAAGCAGTCACCAGCTGTAGAAGCTGCCAGCAGTCACCAGCTGTAGCAGCTGCCAGCAGTCACCAGCTGAAGAAGCTGCCAGCAGTCACCAGCTGTAGCAGCTGCCAGCAGTCACCAGCTGTAGAAGCTGCCAGCAGTCACCAGCTGTAGAAGCTGCCAGCAGTCACCAGCTGTAGAAGCTGCCAGCAGTCAACAGCTGAAGAAGCTGCCAGCAGTCACCAGCTGTAGCAGCTGCCAGCAGTCACCAGCTGTAGAAGCTGCCAGCAGTCACCAGCTGTAGAAGCTGCCAGCAGTCACCAGCTGTAGCAGCTGCCAGCAGTCACCAGCTGTAGCAGCTGCCAGCAGTCACCAGCTGTAGCAGCTGCCAGCAGTCACCAGCTGTAGAAGTTGCCAGCAGTCATCAGCTGTAGCAGCTGCCAGCAGTCACAAGCTGTAGAAGCCTCCAGCAGTCACCAGCTGTAGAAGCTGCCAGCAGTCACCAGCTGTAGAAGCTGCCAGCAGTCACCAGCTGTAGAAGCTGCCAGCAGACACCAGCTGTAGAAGCTGCCAGCAGTCACCAGCTGTAGAAGCTGCCAGCAGACACCAGCTGTAGGAGCTGCCAGCAGTCACCAGCTGTAGAAGCTGCCAGCAGTCACCAGCTGTAAAAGCAGTCACCAGCTGTAGAAGCAGTCACCAGCAGTAGAAGCTGCCAGCAGCCACCAGCTGTAGAAGCTGCCAGCAGACATCAGCTGTAGAAGCTGCCAGTAGACACCAGCTGTAGAAGCTGCCAGCAGAAACCAGCTGTAGAAGCTGCCAGCAGACACCAGCTGTAGAAGCTGCCAGCAGTCACCAGCTGCAGAAGCTGCCAGCAGTCACCAGCTGTAGAAGCTGCCAGCAGTCACCAGCTGTAGAAGCTGCCAACAGTCACCAGCTGTAGAAACTGCCAGCAGTCACCAGCTGTAGAAGTTGCCAGCAGTCACCAGCTGTAGAAGCTGCCAGCAGTCACCAGCTGTAGAAGCTGCCAGCAGACACCAGCTGTAGAAGCTGCAAGCAGTCACCAGCTGTAGAAGCTGCCAGCAGTCACCAGCTGTAGAAGCTGCCAGCAGTCACCAGCTGTAGAAGCTGCGAGCAGTCACCAGCTGTAGAAGCTGCCAGCAGTCACCAGCTGTAGAAGCTGCCAGCAGTCACCAGCTGTAGAAGCTGCCAGCAGCCACCAGCTGTAGAAACTGCCAGCAGTCACCAGCTGTAGAAGCTGCCAGCAGCCACCAGCTGTAGAAGCTGCCAGCAGTCACCAGCTGTAGAAGTTGCCAGCAATCACCTGCTGTAGAAGCTGCCAGCAGCCACCAGCTGTAGAAGCTGCCAGCAGTCACCAGCTGTAGAAGCTGCCAGCAATCACCTGCTGTAGAAGCTGCCAGCAGTCACCAGCTGTAGAAGCTGCCAGCAGTCACCAGCTGTAGAAGCTGCCAGCAGTCACCAGCTGTAGAAGCTGCCAGCAGTCACCAGCTGTAGAAGCTGCCAGCAGTCACCAGCTGTAGAAGCTGCCAGCAGTCACCAGCTGTAGAAGCTGCCAGCAGCCACCAGCTGTAGAAGCTGCCAGCAGACACCAGCTGTAGAAGCTACCAGCAGACACCAGCTGTAGAAGCTGCCAGCAGACACCAGCTGTAGAAGCTGCCAGCAGTCACCAGCTGTAGAAGCTGCCAGCAGCCACCAGCTGTAGAAGCTGCCAGCAGTCACCAGCTGTAGAAGCTGCCAGCAATCACCTGCTGTAGAAGCTGCCAGCAGCCACCAGCTGTAGAAGCTGCCAGCAGTCACCAGCTGTAGAAGCTGCCAGCAGTCACCAGCTGTAGAAGCTGCCAGCAGTCACCAGCTGTAGAAGCTGCCAGCAGTCAACAGCTGTAGATGCTGCCAGCAGCCACCAGCTGTAGAAGCTGCCAGCAGTCACCAGCTCTAGAAGCTGCCAGCAGTCACCAGCTGTAGAAGCTGCCAGCAGTCACCAGCTGTAGAAGCTACCAGCAGTCACCAGCTGTAGAAGCTGCCAGCAGTCACCAGCTGTAGAAGCTGCCAGCAGTCACCAGCTGTAGAAGCTTCCAGCAGACACCAGCTGTAGAAGCTGCCAGCAGTCACCAGCTGTAGAAGCTGCCAGCAGTCACCAGCTGTAGAAGCTGCCAGCAGTCACCATCTCACCAATCACGCAAGTCAAATAATAATAATAATAATGATAATATAATCTAATAAGATTATAGATATCAAATTACAGTATTACCAGCATATACAAATAATACATAAATACAAAAGACTATACATATACATCAAACTACAGCATTTTTGCCTATATATATGTGAGGGAAAAGTAGGTGTAAGTGGGGTTAAGGTTGTTCGGGCAACCAGAAACCATTAGTTACGTCGCGTGCACCCCCCCCCTCCTCTCTGGCGGGCTGGGGCGAAACTAGTTCCTGGTGTCCGATTTGTTAGTTTCTACTCCTGGTAATAGTGACCTTACCTGGTGTGGGTTGAAGTTTGGAGAGTCACTTCACCTCCACTCTTCTCCTAATCAGGTAGGGTGATATACCAGGAGTATCACTGTTTTTCTTCATTTTGTTTGCTGGTTACCAGTAATGATTTTGGCATTTATCATTCTTTTCAATTCTTAAATGTTATATTATCATAACTATGGGTAACCAGTTTATTTTCTCTTATTTACCAGCTCTGTTCCTGGCGTGGTCTTCCAGGATAGACGCCAGATAAAGGAGCAAGACACGTGTTAATAATACTTATTAACATTATTTTACTACTACCGGCCCTTGCCTATTCTACTTGTGCTCCATCCAAGTGGTAGGAGATTCCAGAACATCGGATTGTTACCATCTGCCCCAGGATAACCCACATAAATAACATCAGAGGAACTATCCAGGGCCATACCTACTCCTGCCCAACTAAAAGAAACTGAAGGCCAATTTTTTTTATTATATTTAAATTTTAAGTAAAATTCTCAAAAATCATTATTCTCATTTTTCCCAAGTTATTTCTTTATTTATTTATTTTTCCATTAATTTCTTTTGTTCAGTTGGAAGGCGTTCCACTGACAATGGCGACCTTGCCAGGATCCGACTCTTGAAGCAACATCGTCCTGATGGTTCAACTGGTTGTGAGTATAACATTTAAGATAGAAAAGGGTGAGTTAGTTGAGGTGTCAAGTCATTACTGGTAGTCTGGTTGACTTACCGTTGTTTGGTTCTAAGGTTCGGTTTAGAAGTTTACCTATTTGTTGGACCTGGGGAACTTTGATGATAACCCCTCCTGTGTGAACCGTGTGTGTTTTGCTTAGTGAAGGCTATTGAGCCCACAAGTGTATTCTTCCAGGGAGAAATATTTATTTCATTTTCTACTTTGGGAAGTTTAAAGTGTGCGGACTGTGTCCCTCTTTTGTAACAGACGTTACTGTTAATTTTAATTGTCAGTTGAAGTTGGGTGCTTAATATTTCTTTTTACAAAATGGATTCTTTAGATTTCTGGTTGAAAGCTGGAAAGGAAATGGGATTTACTGGACAAAGCCTTGATAGTTACATTACTGCTAAAATGGCTATTGAAGAGAAAAAAGAACAGGAAAGACTAGCTCGAGAGGAGAAAAAAGAACAGGAAAGACTAGCTCGAGAGGAGAAAAAGGAACAGGAAAGACTAGCTCGAGAAGAGAAAAAGGAACAGGAGAGACTAGCTCGGGAAGAAAAAAGACTAGCTCAAGAAAAGAAAGAGGAACAGGAAAGACTAGCTCGGGAAGATAAAATCGAACAGGAAAGGATAGCTAGAGAAGATAGAGTTCAGGCAAGAGAGGTAGCCTTCAAAATGAAGGAAATTGAGTTAGAACAATCAAGGTTGGAATTAGAAGCCAAGAAGGTAGAACTATCTAAGCAGAAAATAGATGAAGGGGTACTGGAATACCCTTCCCAAGAACCTAATATTAGGATGCCTCAAATACCACCTTTCTCAGAACAAGATGACATAGCGGCATATATTACTAGATTCGAGAGTACTGCTACTCTCTGTGACTGGCCAGTAGATTCTTGGGCTACTAGGCTTGGCTTACTACTGTCAGGTTCAGCATTAAACGTCTATTCCACTCTACCCTCTGATGTTATTTCTAGTTATAGCCTGCTGAAGAAAGCTATACTACAGGCTTTCAAAAAAACTACTCACCATTACAGGTCGGAGTTTAGACACATTAAAATAACTCCTCATCAAAATTACATGCAATTCTTAACAACACTTTTCAGATTATTTGATTCGTGGATTGATAGTGCTGAGATTGACCACGATTTCGAATCTTTACGAGACCTGATGGTAAGAGATCAATTCCTTTCTTCTGTAAACTCTGACTTACGAATATTCATTAAAGAACGAAACGTTCATACGGCTGCAGAAATGGCACAAGCTGCTGATATATATGCGTGCGCTCATAATAACTACCCTAAAGAGCGTAGCAGATATAAGCCTGTTGTGCCTAAGCAATCTGAGGGATCCAAACCCTCCGTACCTAAGAATTCCACGGCCTTCACAGTAAAATGTTTCAACTGTAATGAGTGGGGTCATAGACGGCCCGACTGTCCTAGAAAAAAAGGTGAAAATGTCGGTAAATGTTTCACTGAATCAAACATAAACGCACCTTTTAGTGAAGGTACAGTCAATGGTATGAATGTGTCAACCATTCTTAGAGACACTGGATGTTCCTGTATTGTTATCTCAAGTAAGCTTTTCCCTAACCTAGATTCTTCACGTTATAAGTCCACTAAGTTAACTGACTATTTAGGAAGAAGCGATTCTTTTCCAACAGTCAGATGTTTTGTTAGGTGCAAATGGTTCTCAGGATGGGTAGATGCCGTAGTTGCCCCGATAACCTCGTGTTCTGTTTTGGTTGGGAACATACAAGGGGCTGCTTTCCCATCTGAGAAGGACTGTTTGGAATTTGGAGTTTCCAAGGAAGGGTTGGAACCTAATATCTCTGTTTCTTCACAGATAGTTCCAGATGAGATTCAGTTGGATAACCTAAGTCAGAGAGCTGATGGTTACAAAACTCCGGTAACACCTTTAGTAAGTCAGTCACTTGAACTGGACAACGCAGACACCAGTGGAAAACTACGTGTGGCACAATCTATACAACAACTAGACTCGATTAACGTCCTTACCAGAGCTCAGTCTAAGGTAAAACCTATCCACCCATTAGTTCTTTCCAAAGGAAAGCCAATCGAGCTGTCTCATATAGATTTAGAGGGTCTTCAAAAGACTTGTCCTTCCTTAGAGGAATCTCGGAAGTTAGCTTTAAATGGCAAGGTGACCCAGAGAAAGAAACTTTCTTACAAGTTTGAGATCAAACATGATCTTTTGTACAAGACTATAGTGTCTGCGGACAAACCCAATGACGTTGGTCGAAGCCTATTAGTCATTCCGCAGGATTGCCGTGAAACCATTTTAAAGATTTCTCATGACTTGCCAGTCTCTGGCCATTTTTCACATAGGAAGACCTATAATAAAATCAAGGACCTATATTTCTGGCCTAGCATGTCCTCTGACATCTATAAGTACTGCAGATCATGTCACGTATGTCAACTTTCCACGCAGAAGGGTAGAACTAGGAGAGTTCCTATGGTAAAGATGCCAATTTTCTCAGTCCCTTTTGCAAGGGTGGCAGTAGATATAGTTGGTCCTATCACACCTCGCTCATCAAGAGGTCATAAATATATTTTAACTATGATTGACTACGCGTCCAGCTTCCCAGAGGCGGTACCCTTAAAATCCATTACGTCCATAGAAGTCGCAGAAGCCTTATTTTCTATTTTTTCACGTGTAGGTATACCTCGTGAAATTCTGTCGGATAAAGGGGCACAATTCACTTCAGAATTAATGGAACACGTTTATCAACTTGTGGGTGTTAAACCTCTTTTCACTACACCTTACCATCCGATGTGTAACGGAAGAGTGGAGCGACAACATGCCATCCTAAAGTCAATACTAAAAAAACTATGTATTCTTAAACCAACGGACTGGCATAGATTTTTACCATGTGCTCTTTTCGCAATGCGCGAGATTCCAAGTGATTCCCTTGGTTATTCCCCTTTTGAATTGCTTTATGGGAGACAAGCTCGTGGACCACTATCTATTTTGAATGAACTTTGGTCCAAAGATATCAAACCTGAGGTTCAAAACAGCTATCAGTTTCTTTTAGATTTAAGGGAAAGGTTGGAAGAAACCGCCGATTTGGTCGGTAAAAACCTAGAGATGTCTATGGAAACGTACAAGACCTATTTTGACCATAAAAGCTCCAAGCGTACGTTTAATGTTGGTGAAGTTTTAGTTCTCCTACCTGACAAATCCAACAAATTGCTAATTACCTGGCGCGGACCGTATAAAGTAGTAAAGGTCTGCAATAAGGTAGATTATATCTTGGATGTCAAGGGTAGAGAAAGAATGTATCACGTCAATATTTTGAAACGGTACCATCGAAGAGAAGTTAATCTTTGCGTAAATTCCTTTGACGAAGATACTTCTTCTTTCGGCTTGGGTACAAGTGGTGATTCGTACGAATGTAGAGTTTGTATTATAGATGAGTCTTTTACAGAATCGAAGGAACTACTGGATATCTTAACGCATGATCCCTCACCAAAGAAGTCAAATGTCAACATTAACAACGACTTGTCAAATAAACAAAAGTCTCAAGTAAGTGCCTTAGTAAATTCATTTTCTGACGTATTCACAGAAGTACCAGGACTTACCACCACTATTGTACACAAGATTGAATTGTCGGATCATGAACCAGTAAGGCGGAAAATCTACCCTGTTCCCGTTCACTTACGGAAAACTTTTGATAATGAGGTTGACAAACTATTTAACTTAAATATCATAGAACCTTCGAAATCAGCTTTCTGTTCACCAGTTGTTATGGTTAAGAAACCCGATAATTCTTACCGACTTGCCCAAGATTTTCGTTATTTAAATACTATAACTAAATGGGATGCAGAACCCATGCCAGTAATTGATCATGACTTGTATAAATTCCATGACTGCAAATTCTTCTCGGAATTAGACATCTCACAAGCATACCATCAAGTGCCATTACACCCAGACTCTAAACCATACACCGCTTTCCCTACTCATAGAGGTCTAATGCAATATCGCACAATGCCTTTCGGCTTGGTTACCGCGTGTGCCACGTATATTAGGCTTATGAGAATAGTTCTCTCTGATCTAAAGAATGTTTCAGTGTATTTTGATAATATTTATATAATGACAAATGTCTGGGAAGACCATCTAAATACACTAGCGCTTGTTTTGAAAAGACTAAGAACTCATGGACTTACAGTTAAACCACAAAAGTGCTTTCTTGGCTATCATAAGGTACAATACCTCGGGTTCATTATCTCTGATAACAACTTTTCACCACTTCCTAATAAGACCAAAGCTGTTTTAGAAAGTACGTTCCCTGCTACCAAAAAGTTATTAAGAAGTTTCCTTGGATCTGTAAACTTCTATAGAAATTTCGTACCAAATCTAAGTAGCCTAACTTCAGTTCTTACAGACTATTTGAAAAAGGGTGTCAAGGAACCTCTTAGTTGTTCTGTGGAAGCCATCCAAAGCTTCGAAGAAATTAAGAGGATATTTTCAAACCCCCCTGTCCTAAAATTGCCAGATATTAATAAAATATTTTGTCTCCGAACAGATGCCTCCCATTCTGGACTCGGGGCTGTACTACTACAATATTATGAGGAGACGCCTTTCCCAGTATCTTTCGCCAGTAAGAAGCTTCTGCCCAGAGAAGAAAGATATTCCACTGTGGAGAAAGAATGTTATGCTTTAGTATGGGGTATAAGTAGATTTAAATACTACCTATACGGTAAACCCTTTGTGCTTGAAACTGATCACAAGCCACTGATGTACTTGGAGAACTTTAAAGGGTCAAATAGCAGACTCTTGAGATGGGCTCTGGCTATTCAGCCCTATAAGTTTAAAGTCGTTTATATTTCTGGCTCGGAAAACCACTTCTCAGATTGGCTGAGCCGAGGTTGTACTTAGTTCTTTTCCCTCTGTTCGTTGACTTATTGACTCCGTCCATAAGTTTTGGAAGGGGGTATTGTGAGGGAAAAGTAGGTGTAAGTGGGGTTAAGGTTGTTCGGGCAACCAGAAACCATTAGTTACGTCGCGTGCACCCCCCCCCCCTCCTCTCTGGCGGGCTGGGGCGAAACTAGTTCCTGGTGTCCGATTTGTTAGTTTCTACTCCTGGTAATAGTGACCTTACCTGGTGTGGGTTGAAGTTTGGAGAGTCACTTCACCTCCACTCTTCTCCTAATCAGGTAGGGTGATATACCAGGAGTATCACTGTTTTTCTTCATTTTGTTTGCTGGTTACCAGTAATGATTTTGGCATTTATCATTCTTTTCAATTCTTAAATGTTATATTATCATAACTATGGGTAACCAGTTTATTTTCTCTTATTTACCAGCTCTGTTCCTGGCGTGGTCTTCCAGGATAGACGCCAGATAAAGGAGCAAGACACGTGTTAATAATACTTATTAACATTATTTTACTACTACCGGCCCTTGCCTATTCTACTTGTGCTCCATCCAAGTGGTAGGAGATTCCAGAACATCGGATTGTTACCATCTGCCCCAGGATAACCCACATAAATAACATCAGAGGAACTATCCAGGGCCATACCTACTCCTGCCCAACTAAAAGAAACTGAAGGCCAATTTTTTTTATTATATTTAAATTTTAAGTAAAATTCTCAAAAATCATTATTCTCATTTTTCCTAAGTTATTTCTTTATTTATTTATTTTTCCATTAATTTCTTTTGTTCAGTTGGAAGGCGTTCCACTGACAATATACAACAAAATATTTTCATAGTAGGCTTATCTAATCAGCTTACGCAGGAGAACTGTTCAAGTGTGCTAGGAGGAAAGAATGTTGTATTGGACTGAAACTATAATACATAAAATCCATATATATGTCAAAGTAAAGAATATATACCAACATATAAAACATTTTTTTAAAGTTTATCCTAGCCAGCCTACCCAGAAGAACTGCTCAAACATTTAAAACTAAATGTTTGTCGTGGTCCTTTACACTAGCTAGCAAGGAGAATTGAAAAATGTACCACGAGTTGTAAATGACCACTATCATGAAAGTCTGTGTGGTCTGCAGAAAAAGTAACAAAGTGATGCTTGCATTGCATGCAATCTCTATGGTAAATGATCCCATGGGTCATGCAGGAACTTTAAACCATCAGCCACTATTGATATAAAATCAGGAAAATATTTTCATATTTGCCCAAGCAAGAATCCACTGAGGGAGAACATTACATCTTTATTAAAAGGCAAGAATATAGCAACAAAATATCCTTAGAAAACATGACAGCCTGTATAACAGCTAGGAAAATAAAATGAGTGGCTTGGATAAGGCTGTCTTCTAGGACAGTGCTCCACAGGGTGCTTGTTACCATTTCCACTCAACTTGTAAGCTGCTAGCTACATAGCCATTCCCTCTTCATGCATGCTGGGTCACTGCATAAAGAAGACCCAGGCCAGGACCTGTCATTCCGAACCTGTACCTTTGTTCATACAGTGACCTAACCACCATCCTCACCTGCCGGCTTCCTGAAACCACATTTATCATCCCCTTCCCTCACTTAATTTTACATGGATCGTACATTAATCCATGTGGCTTGATATTCTCGCTAGTTTTTGTAGTATGTACATATAACTGCCCTGGGATTCCTGTTATTCTAGTGTTATCTGATTAAATTACTGCATGTTTTTCGTTTATGCTAATTAATGCTTTTCGTTATCTTATGGCTTTATGTTTTTTACTTTTTATTTTCTTAAACAGGGAAGAACCCCATCTCCATCCTTTCCCTGACTCCTCATTTAAAAATTAGGGATCTGATTCTTGCAAAAACACTGGTACCACAGTGGGGACAGTGGTTTTAGAACTGCTAGTGACCCTGTTTTACCTGTCCGGGCACTTTCCTGTGTTTAAGCAGCATTAGCATTCCTTGGGACAACTGTCCTCACCGGTAATTATCCGGAGTTTCCTTTTTTACTCATAGGAACGATGATTTCCTCACAGTTAGTGAAACGACTACGGGGTTTGTCTCCTCCATTTTCGTGTTGATGGGGAAAGCGACAGAGTTGTCAGCTCGGGAAAAAATTACTTAATGATTTAATGACTGTCAAGGCTAGCGACATGCCACCTTTTTCCTTCACAGCTAGACAGACTATAGTAAAAAAATAAAAAAGTACAAAGTAGTGCCATGCCTCTATGGTTGATGAAGCATTTAGGACAGTCGAGCCTTCGTTTACTTATTTACTTATTTCAGGAAATCGGAATTTCCCAGCTGCGTGTGGAGTGGCTGCTTTAGGAATGTGGAAGCTGTTGCTTTGTTTCAAGCTTCTTAGATATCAGCTAATGAGGTGAGATCTGTAGGTGTGATATACTTTAAGTGACTGAAGGTCGTCACTTTCCACGGCAGGACATCTTGAACTAGGGCATCTACCATGTATGCAGAGGAAACTATTTGTGTTAAAGCAATAAACCTGTAAACACGAACGACACTTGCCTCTCCTAACGTTGCCAGCAGCTCCATTTCCTTGGCTGCTGGCTTCCTCATGGATAACATCCATCTAGCTGATAGGGTGTATGAATAACGTATGACATGCTGAGTTGAGCAACGGTGTGGAGAGTCATCATAGTGGATGCAGCGAGGGGGCATGACGGGTGGAAGACGTATTGTTGTAATGTGGTGGCATGGTGAGCAGGAGTTGAGGGAAAGGGAGGGGGATGTCACTGTACACTGATTTACACACTACTGATAGTGGAGCATGAAGTCACTGTTCACGGATTTACACACTATTGATATCGTTCACACTCCTACAATAAACAAAATTTTTAAATGTAATTTTTAAATGTTTCCCCTTGCACAATGTGACAGATGAAGGTATTGAGAATGGTTACTCGGTGGAATGGACTATATATTGTTTAACACAGGTTATGGAGTTCCCGCTCCACTCACCTCTTGTGGAGTGGGAGAGGTGGCACTGGCTAGGCACTCGTTACATACAACTCTTCAGTCTGCCACCACACTTAAATGTAGTTTTTCCGTACATTAGCATCCAGTCACTTCTAAGTTAACTAGATGCATGGTGCTAGAAGTGCGTATATGAAAGATTTTCGAGGTATGTATAGAGGGTAGTTGTGAAGGCTTACTCAGCCCTGTAACAATTTCAGACAGTATTACCAAGGCTGGCTCCTCCTCAGGAAAATTAGTGAATAGAAAAAGAAATAATAACAGACAAACATAAACACTTTATTATATAGAAAATATAAAATATAAAACACTTAAATATGAAATATTAATCCTACATTAAAGAAATGGAAAAATGAAAAATATAAATGATAACTGAATTCAACGCTAATATATATAGGGGTGTCTGGTGTTGGTGACACTGTTGTTGAAATCGTAGCCGTTGCTGATGTGGGGGAGGGGGGTCGCAGGTGTTGGTGACCACCACTGGCTAGTTCTTCGCAGAGTATCGCCGTGAGTAGTATCCCGATGACAGGAAAGCAGGTTCTTTACCGCTGCAATGATGTGGGGTTACGTCCTGCAATTTCATACAGGTGCACAGGTAATTAAATGAAAAATGGGACGTCCACAGGACGTTAGTCCGTCTCCTGTTCTTCTCGTTGATTGACAGGTGACCCTCTCTGTCATCCAAGCTGAAAAGATAGACAGGTTACCCACTGCTTAAAAATCACTCTCCATGACAAGTACAATACCCAAAAGATGTGGTGATTATTACAACAGTCAACCTAGAGCAAGACTGAAAGGACTAAGTTTATTATTGGTCAAAAGTGAAGCTTTCAACCCATAAATCCACTAGAATACAAGGCAGGCATGTACTTACAGTAGTGTTGGAAGCTGTGAGTCGAGTGATTTACTGTTTGACCAGAGCCCCACACGTCACCTTTCGGGGGGGAGGGGGGAAGAGGGAGGGGAAGGGATAGTGGGAGCTAGACTGACCCTACGTTAACAAGCAGCCGGCAGTCAAGCTATCACTTTCAGGGAGGGGGAAAAAAAGGGGGGAAAAACGGGAGCTTGACTTACCCTACCTTAACTAGTAGCCGGCAATGAAACTATCGTTACTATATCGCTACTCCTATCTATTGAACTTTTCCCTCACACTCCACCATACCAAGACTTATAGTCAAGGAGTATAAGAAGAATAGGCGAGGAAAAAGTTCTAACGTGTGGAAGTCACGTAAGGCAACAAATCTTCTACTGACTGTCACGACTTAACCAGTAAGAGAAATAATTGGATGAACCATTGATATACACAATATGGAACTTAAAAGCCTGGAGTGCCAATGTCCACCTCAAGAGGCGACTGTTGGTTCCCTTAAAAATTTCTAGGTATATCAAAGGTTTGTGGTCTGTTTCAAAAATGAATTCTTTTCCCAGCAAATAAAATTTAAGTTTGGAGATACCCCACACAAGGGCTAAACATTCCTTTTCTATTGTGGAGTATCTTGTTTCTGCGGGAAGGAGTTTCCGGCTTAGGAAGCATACAGGGAAGGGAGTACCATCATGGTATTGTAGCAACACCGCACCTAAGCCAGTATTGGAGGCATCAATTCTTAAACAAAATTTTTTATTAATATCTGGAATCTTAAGTATAGGGTCTTTCGAGAAGATACTTTTAATCTCATTAAACTTTTCCCGAGCTACGTCGGAAAGTTCAAGAGGTTCCTTCACAGACTTTTTAAGGAAGTCTGATAAGATGCCGGTAAGATCAGTAAGGTTCGGGATAAACCGTGCATAAAAATTTACAGAACCAAGGAAACTACGCATGAGCTTCTTGGTTTTGGGGAATTTAAATTCTAATAAAGTTTTGATCTTACTGGGGAGAGGCTGCAGAGTGTTATTAGAAAGTATCAGTCCATGATATCTAATCTTGTTATACCCAAGGAAGCATTTCTTCGGCTTGGCAGTGAGGCCATGTGAGCGTAACCTACGCAAAACTGATGTTAATGTTTGGATATGTTCGCCCCACGTAGATGTCATTACGTAAATGTTATCAAAATAAACTGAAACATTTGGCATATTACCCAAGACCTTTCTCATCAGTCTCACGTAGGTAGCACAGGCAGTTACCAAACTGAAGGGCATAGTTCTATACGGCATCAGTCCTTGGTGTCTAGGAAAAGCTGTGTACTGCTTAGAAGAAGGATCTAACATTACCTGATGATATGCCTGCGCAATATCAATCTCTGAAAAGAAGGAAGAGTCATAAAATTTGTGTAGATCTCTATCTATTAAGGGCATAGGCTCAGCATCCCACCGAGTTATAGCATTAAGGCCTCAGAAGTCAATAGCAAGTCTATATGAATTATCCGCCTACTTAACCATGACTACTGGTGAGCAATATGCAGATACTGAAGGTTCAATGATCTTTAGTTTTAATAATTTGTCTACCTCTCGGTCAAATGCATCCCTAAGGTGAACTGGAACTGGGTATAATTTTCGTTTGATAGGATTGTCCGTCACTAAGTCAATCTTATGGACTACCGTGGAGGTAACACCTGGAATATCAGTAAACACGTCTGAAAAGTTACTCACACATTGAGTAGTTCATGTCTCTTATGGTCATCCAAAGATTCATTAATATTAATGTTGTTTGCGCCCGTTTGGTCCAGAGTCACCAAGTCATGTAGTTCTTCATCATAGTCTAAGTTAGAGGTGTCAATTACGCACACTTTACATTCTTCAGTTGTTTTATCAAGTTCGTGTGGAAAAACTAAATCAAAGTTATTAAGGCAGTTAACCGAATTTCATCGGTAATATTTCTTAAGGATGTTGATATGATAAAGCTTATGTTTCCCCTTGACTTCTATGAGGTAGTCAACTTTCCCACAAATTTATAACACTTTATATGGACCTTTCCATGCTACTAATAATTTATTTGACTTGATAGGCAAAAGTACAAGAACATCATCACCTACTTTAAAACTTCTCCTCTGACTTTTGAAGTCAAAATAGGTTTTGTACTGGTCCATTGACAAGCTTAGGTTTCTTGAAACTATGTCAGAGGTCTCCTCAAGTTTGGATCTAAGGTCAAGGAGAAACTGGTAAGAAGACTGAACCTCAGCATTTAAGAACATAAGAACATAAGAACGAAGGAACACTGCAGAAGGCCTACTGGCCCATGCGAGGCAGGTCCAAGTCCCTACCGGCTTAAGCCAATGCACCCAACCTAGTCAGGTCATAAGTCATGAAGGATGGACAGTGGACCTCTGACCTGTCTACCATAGAGAAGTTCAAAAGGTGAAAACCCCAATGAGTCACTGGGAACTTCCCTCATGGCAAACAAAGCACAGGGTAGGTAACGATGCCACTCCTTAGGTTTAAGGGAGCAAATTTTCCTTAAAATGGACTTGAGAATCGAATGCTGGCGCTCAATCCTCCCATTACAGCTGGGATGATAGGGTGTGGTGAAGAGAGGCTTCACTCCTAGAAGTTGGTAGAGATGTTGCATTAAGTCAGATGTGAATTGTGTCCCACGGTCAGACAAAATTTCTCTGGGGATGCCCACTCTGGAGAAGATGGATAAAAGGGCTTCAGCCACCTCTGTAGTAGTTATGGTCTTTAAGGGAACGGCTTCAGGGAAACTCGAAGCATAATCAACTAATGTTAATATATATCTATGTCCCCCAGATGAAAGTGGAGATAAAGGACCAACGATGTCAATAGCTACTCTTTCAAAAGGTACCTGGTGATGCACATTTCATTTGTAATTATAGGTCTTAAGCAACTTGTGGATATGACAGTTGTAGGTATCGATGGGGGACATTTTTGTGACCTAGGTATCCCAAATTCCTACTTGTGTATGTAACTTTGAAAAATAATAATTCTCTTTACCATTTACTGGTATGTACCTCATGAGTTACATCCAGATAAATGCAATTTTCCACATTTAATTTGCCCGTTGGTCCTTCTTGAACCAGAGGTAATTAGTGAAGTCATTAGTTAATTAATAATTATATGTGAAATGACAGAAGAAGGTGGAAGTTAAGTTCACAAATTTACTTAATGTGTAGTGGATTATAATTATTACAATATTAATTTGGATAAGCCAAGTGTGGCTAAAGATTAAATTAATGTGTATAATATTAATTTTGCTATGCCAAATTCTTGCAAGGATTTATATTAATTTGTATAATATTAATTCTGATAAGCCAAGTCTGGCTAAAGGTTTGTATTATTGTACATTTAAAATTTATATTATAATTTTCTTACATGTAATTGCAAAGCTCAAGTGTAGATAGAATTTATTCTATAGAAGACAAACACATGGAATATAAAGCAAAAAGAGCATCACTGCAAGCTAGAAAAGGTCATGTAACCAAGGCAAATAATAAGTGCTTGGAATTAATGAATCAAGAAACTATGAATGCTGATGATTTAAAATTGTATTTTGATGCTTTAGGGAATAGATATGACTCATACAAATTATATTACAACAAATATGAAGGAGATTTATTAGTAAACTGTGTAGATGAGACTGAAGTAGATCTTATGATTAATCAGTATTATGAATTAGAAGAAAAGATTCTTTCTTGTAAAAGTCAGGCTCTGAATAAATTAAAATGTGTAAACCAGGCAGTTAATCAGTCTGCTCCAACAAATAATACGTCTTTGCCAAAGCTCCCAGAATTATGTTTACCTGTATTTAATCCTGGAGAAAATTGGGAGGAGTTTTGGTAAATTTTTAAAGCAGTTGTGCATGACAGGAGTGACCTAGCCTGTGTAACTAAATTATTTTACCTCAAACGACAGGTAAGAGGAGATGCTCACATACTCATACAAGCCTTTCCCAATATAGATGACTCTTACAAGGAAGCAGTTGACTTGTTGAAAGTCACTTATGGTAATATAGAGCAAAGTAGGTTGGATCTAGTGAATGTCATTGTTAATTTAAAATCTCCAGATCACACTTACAAAGGTTTACGGCAGTTTAGAGTTAAAATGGAGAGCACTCTCAAAACTTAAGTAATAAATATAATCTGAAGGAATCAGACTGGTTATCGAGTGTCATTGCACAGAATAAATTAAGCTATAAAACACTTGAATGGCTCTCGAACAAATATCACAAGGGTTATTTTGGTCTGGAGGAAATAAGACTAGGTCTACAAGAATTAATTGTGCAGTTGCAGACCAGCCAACTAACTCATTTTAAAGATGCAACACATAATAACTCTGAGGTATCTGTCAAGTTTTACAAAGGGAAAAATTATCCCAATGGTAATAATCAAAATTCATTTCCTAAAAATAGTTGCATATGTACATATCAAGTAGCAGGAATCAGAAATAATGATTCTCCACAAGGTAAGAAGAATAAGTACCCTCCTAAGAGTAGCCCAGTTAATAAGAAACCAGTCAAAGAAAAGAGAGATTGTCTTTTCTGCAAGGGTACTCATTTTTCTAAGAATTGCAATGCATACAATTCATGGAATGATAAAGTTGAAAGATTGGAGGAAATTGACAGATTTATCAGGTGTTTGGGTAATCACAATGTAAAGGATTGTCATGCCAAATTAAACTTCTGTTATCAATGTCACAAAGGGAGACACCATATAGTCATGTGTAAAGGTCTATATGATAATGTTGATAATAATGATAATGTTGACAATCCTGACACAACAGTAGCTAATGTAAAAATTGCTGCTAATGTTAATAATGATGGTTTTGCTGAAGTAGCCTTACCTGTGTTACAGGTAAAAATTGATGATAAATGGCATAAATCAAAAAATGTAACTGCATTGTTAGACCAAGGATCCCAACGTACTTTCATAAAACGTAAATGTCTTAATGGTATGAAAGTACAGATGGGAGATCCTACAACTCTAAAATTATCTGGTTTTCTCTCGGATAAAAGAGCTCAATTGTACGACACTTTATGTAACTGTCAGGTTTGGCAATGAGAAAAAACGTGTTAATGCAGTAATTGTAGATAGACTTCCATAGAAATTATCTACAGTAGGACTTAGTAAAGCTACAGAAAGACTTTCACATAATGTAAATTTAGCACCTTCTGGTGTAAGTGATGATTCTGTAGGCCCAATAAATATTTTGATAGGTAGTGACTATTATGCCTCCTTTGTAAAGGGTATGGTAAAGAAATGTGGTGTCACCCTTTTGAAGACTGCAGGAGGCCATGTAATGTAATAATAATACATGACTAGAGGAAACTACCAATACCATAACTGTGTGTCTTACTCATGAAATCGTGCCCCAGTATAATTCTTCCATAGAGGATGGTGTGGAGCCAGTGCATAAATTGTGGGAATTAGACAGCATTGGAATAAATGTAAATGAAGTCCAGACGATTCTTTTACTCAGGAACAATACCTGAGAGATGTAAAATTTGAATCTGGACAATACTGGGTGCGACTTCCGTGGAGACTGAACCATCCAGAATTGCCCACTAATTACAGAATATCATATGGACAGTTAAAGGCTCAGCTCCGCGAACTGAGTAAGACACCAGAATTGTTAACTGCCTATAATGATATAATTGCTGAACAATTAATTAATAAATTTATAGAAGAAGTACCTCCTGAGCAAGCCAAAATTTATGGTCACTATTTGCCACATCCCGGAGTGAAGAAGGATTCTAAGACCACTCCTCTGAGAATTGTGTTTAATTGTAGTGCCAGGAGTAACAAAAATGTACCTAGTTTAAATGACTGTTTGATGACAGGTCCGTCGTTGATGGAAAAATTAGGAGATATCTTATTAAATTTCAGGATGAAAAATTATGCCTTTACGGCTGACATAAGTAAAGCTTTCCTAAGAGTGGGTTTACAAGAGGCTGACCGGGATTGTACCTGCTTCTTATGGCCTGAGAATCCTATTGATCCATTTAGCCCACTGAAAACCTTTCACTGTAGGAGAATATTATTTAGTGCTACATCCAGTCCGTTCCTGCTTCAAGCGACGATAAATGCACACCTTAAATGTACGGGAAGTCCATTGAGTAAAGTAATGAGCAAACAATTTTATGTGGACAATTTCCTGGGTGTGACGTCAACTGAAGAGGAACTGTTAATGACTTATGGAGAGGCTAATATAATAATGCAAAGTGCAAATATGCCTCTGAGGGAATGGAATAATAATTCGTCCAAATTAAAGGACAAAATAAATAAAGATTTCCCTTGAGATGAAGTACCAAAATATAGTAATGTATTGGGATTAACTTGGGATACTGAGAGAGATTTGTTAATGTTAAAACCTAATAATTACAGTATGCCCAATAAATTAACTAAGAGAGTTTTGGTTGCTGAAGTTTCCAAATGTTTTGATCCACTAGGTTTAGTGTCATCCCTTACTATAAGAGGGAAATTATTAATTCAGGAAGCATGGAAACTTAAATGTGCTTGGGATGAAATTCTACCTGAGGAATTCATTAACAGGTGGGATGAATTAATTGGTGATTATGAAAAAATTCCAATATTGGAGTTCCCACGCCAGGTGGCAAATCCAAATGGGAAAAATGTACTCCACATTTTTTGTGATGCTTCAAAATTGGCATATGGAGCAGTTGCTTACCTTCAATGTAATAGTGTTATTTCTCTTGTTATGTCTAAGGCTAAAGTGTCTCCAATTAAATCACGCACTTTACCTCAGTTGGAATTAACAGCCATTTATGTAGGTGTCAAATTAGCTAATTATATAAGAAATAAGTTGCAGGAGATAAATATTAGCGACACTGTAATTTGGTCTGATAATGAGGTATCCTTACAATGGATTCGTAATGGAAACAGTAAAATTGTGTACCTTCAAAACAGAGTCGCTGAAATTAATCAGATGCAAGAGAAGTATAATAGTTTGGGTCAGCATATGTTAACATTTAATCATATACCTGGTGAGGAGAATGCAGCTGATTTCTTGTCTCGATGTTTACCTTATGCTAAATTTGTAAATGCTGTATCATGGTTTAAAGGACCAAGCTGGTTGGTAAATAAAGTTAATTGGCCTGTACAAAAGGTGTATATTGCTCCTGTTGAAATTACTGTGATCACCGCTCCAATAGTTTGTCCTTCTTTAGCCATTGATATAAATAGGTATTCTTCTTTACCCAAACTAATCAATGTAACTAAGTTGGTGTTTAAATTTCTAAACAAGATGAATATCTCATAAGTTTTCACATCCTCTTGAATATTGGATAAAGAGGGTACAGGAAGAAATCTATGGAAATGAGATTAAATTGATGATGGAAAGAAAAATTGTGAAAGGTTCCATAATAGAGAAATTGGGGCTGTATTTAGAGAACAATGTCATTAGGTGCAGAGGTAGGTTACAAAATGCTGAATTGGGTGATTATGCTAAACACCCTATCTTACTGCCTAAAACTCATCATCTAACAAATTTAATTGTTCTAAATGCCCATAAAAATGCAATGCATGATGGGGTACAAGATACCTTAAATTGTATTAGGGAAACTTTCTGGATTCCACAAGGACGGCAAAGTGTAAAAAGGCTGATTAAATCTTGTGTAATATGTCGCCGTATGGATGCCAGATCCTATATGTACCCAGGTCCTCCACCATTGCCAAAGGAGTGTGTACAATTAGTGAAACCATTTGATGTAACAGGTGTAGACTATAGTGGTCCAATAATTTTAACAGGTACTTCAGATGGTGTTCCACTGAAAGTGTATGTTTGTTTGTTCACCTGTACTGCTACTAGGGCAGTTCATTTAGAAGTGGCACAGGACTTGTCTGCAGAACAGTTTATACAGCTGTTTCGAAAATTTGCAGCTAGGAGATCCTGTCCGAGATTGATGATTTTGGATAATGCCACAAATTTTGTAGCAGGTGCTCAACATTTGATACAGTTAAATAATAGTAACGATGTTCAATCTCTGTTAACCCAACGAGGGTGTACCTGGAAATTTATTACTCCTAGAGCCCCTTGGCAGGGGGGGTGAAGTGGTGTCTCCGTATAGTACTACACCGGAAGAAAATTAATTTGGAAGAATTCCGTACAGTGTTAGTGGAGGCGGAAAATCGGATAAATAATAGGCCTCTCTCGTACATGAGTGATACACCTGGTGCAGATGTATTAACACCTTCTCACCAAATATATGGAAGGAAATTGGAAGCTGCCCCTGTCTATAGAAATAATCCTGAAGAAAGTGATGAAGATTACAATGATGCGGCAGTGTTGTGTGATAAATTTAAAATGTTAAATTAAGAAGAAGATTGAGACAATTATGCAACATATGGGAATCTTTATTCAGGAAACGTTTTGCCACACAGTGGTTTCATCAGTCCAATACAAAGTAGAAAGGCGTAAGGAGAGGAGGAGTTTGAGGTAATCAGTCCCTCAGCCTGGAGTCGATGTGTCTGTCCATCAATCTTGTAGAATGTACAGCATAGGGCCGTAGACGTGGCTTATATACTGTAGTGAGGTGAGGCGAAGCAGGAGGGGGTGGGGTCATAGTGGTATCATCCACTAGTCCTATGCTGCACATTCTACAAGATTGATGGACTGAACACATCGACTCCAGGCTGAGGGACTGATTACCTCAAACTCCTCCTCTCCTTACACCTTTCTGCTTTGTATTGGACTGATGAAGCCACTGTGTGGCGAAACGTTTCCTGAATAAAGATTCCCATATGTTGCATAAGTGTCTCAATCTTCAAGTTGTCGGTTTTTCAAACCATTCATCACAACTGTCAGACACTGCAGCATCATGGGATCTTGTTACAACGAATTCTTCAACACTTATCCAACCTTTGGACGAGGACCTACTTCGACTAGTGGATACCACTATGACCCCACCTTCTCCTGCTTTGCCTCATCTCACTACAGTATATAAGCCACGTCTACGGCCCTATGCTGTACATTCTACAAGATTGATGGACTGAACACATCGACTCCAGGCTGAGGGACTGATTACCTCAAACTCCTCCTCTTCTTACGCCTTTCTACTTTGTATTGGACTGATGAAGCCACTGTGTGGCAAAACGTTTCCTGAATAAAGATTCCCATATGTTGCATAAGTGTCTCAATCTTCAACTTGTCGGTTTTTCAAACCATTCATCACAATTAAATAAATTGATCATTGGTCTAATGTGTGGCGTAAGGAATATCTTCTTACTCTACGTGAACACTTTTATGGTGCGACAGAGGCAGTAAATCGACAGAACATTCAACCAGGTGACATTGTGTTGATTGATGCTGAACAACATCGAACATTGTGACCTCTGGGCAAAGTATTGACATTGTACCCAGATGCACAAGGTGTTGTCCGGAATGTCAAAGTGTTTTGTCATGGCCAGGAAAGTTTACGCACAATTAATAAATTGATTCCCTTGGAAACGTAAATGAAAATCTGAGGGAAAGTGATACGAGTGATATTGAAGATAATGCTGACTGAGTGATACCGGAAGATGAAATTGTGATAAGACCTACTAGGAGAACAGCCACTCAAGCCAGAACCGGCTGGAATCGTCTCCTAAAGGAAGGAGTAATTGGAGTCGTTTAGCAATGAACTCCGGCCGGCTGCAGTGTGGAAAATAATGTATTTTACATAAAAAATACAGTGTATTTTTGATGTAAATTAGTGTAATACATTGTATTTAATAAAATTTGTTATAACAAATGGGAAATTCTGCTCCTGCACAGAGGAGACTCGCCATTGTTGTTTGAATTGGACACAAACGTTAGTGAATAATCGAAAGAATTTTCGTGCTATAGAGGTTAAATTGGGTTGACACCTCTCAAATAGGAGGCGAAATTGTTGGATGTGCATTCCTGCATAAGTTGAGATATCAGGCGACTGGACAAGACAGCCCCAGGAACCTCAGATAAGTCTGCTTATGTTGTAACTCTGGCCAGTGTTATTTTCATGTATAGACAGTGAGGTTTTCTGAGTATGATACACCCTGATCTCCAGTCAAATTGGTGAGTGATATTAAGATATATTCTCCTTCTGTTATATAAATGTGTATAAGCATCATTAATTTTAATATACAGTCCACCAATTTTTATATTTACCAGAATTCCTGGTGATGCACATTTCATTTGTAATTATAGGTCTAAAGCAACTTGTGGATATGACAGTTGTAGGTATCGATGGGGGACATTTTTGTGACCTAGGTATCCCAAATTCCTACTTGTACATGTAACTTTGATAAATAATAATTATCTTTGTTACCATTTACTGGTATGTACCTTATGAGTTACATCCAGATAAATGCAATTTTCCACAACATCTTCACCAAGAAGAATAATAAGGTAATGTACTTTGAATGGAACAGTATAGAAATAACCCGCACATAGAAGACTATTAACTAGTTAACGGTCAAAGTCTGACCCAAACCTCGTCATAAGATTCATTTTTCAATGAACAGGTTATTTGTGTACATCTCCACCAGCTATGACCTCCAATGCTCCTCCACCCTCTTCGCCACTCCTCCACAACCACCCTCTTCACCACTCCTCCACAACCACCCTCTTCACCACTCCTCCGCTTCCATTTCCATCATGTGGAGCATCTAGTGGAGCATATCCTTAATGAAACATGCTGTGAAGATATAGTGAATAACATGGATCCGAGCATACTTCAGCTCCTGCAGCTGAAGTATGTTCAAGATGCATTTTCCTAACCCGGAAAGAGTGAAACTCTGTTACGCTTTTATGGCTGCGTAATGAAAATAAAAGTCGTGGTTCCTATAGCGTAAACAGCCTGCTATGTCTAGGGGCATTATATTATTTAAAATAGAGAAAAACCACTCTAGGACCAGCTTGTACGTCAATTAGTCAATAATTTACTAGGAAGGACGCAAAAACTCGCCTATACAAAACCATAAATATATATTAAAAGTAAAGTAATACATACAATCTACTTTACTACAATCAACATCACCACACTCCAGTTCACCTTTGCCCAGTACTCACATTAGCTCATTAGCACACTACTACTACACCCCCTTCTGCAGGCTGCTCAACTTGCTGGCTGTACAAGTACTCTCCAAAAACTTAAACAGGCCTCAGCACACTAGGGCCTTACAGGTAAACACTAGAGCACTTAAGCCAATAAACTAACCTATCGTATAAACTTACAAAAAAAAAATCTCTACAAAACAGACCGTGACGCATTAGGACATCTTGCTGCAGGTGCTGCGCTTCATAAACTCACACACACACACACAAACACACACACACACACACACACACACACACACACACACACACACACACAAGGAGGACCAAGGAGTGAAAGGGAAGAACAGCTGGTTGCAGATGGAGAGGGTGATAGGTCGAATGCTGAGGCACAACCAGTCTATCAAGAGCCACTGGAAAAATCAAGGGAGAAACTGACCACATACAGGCAGGATCCAGAGTCACAGAGGGTGAGGCAATGGGAGGAAGAAAGGGCAAAATCAGTGTTTATCCATGGGCTTCAGGAGAGAGAGGAAAGGACACACACTGAAAGGCAGCAGGAAGAAAGAAAGGAGATTGAGAAAATCATCACGGAAATAGGTGAAGAGATGGACGAGATTGTAAATTTTCAAAGAATAGGGGGGTACTCGAAGGGGAGAAACCGACCAATCAAGCTGATTCTCAGGTCGGAAACAGTGCGGAACAGGATCCTCCAAGAGAAACCACGATTGAAATACTCGGAAGAGTACAAGAGGGTGTTCCTAGACAGAGACAGAACAAAATCGGAACGACAGCAGCTGAGGGAGAGGACAAAAAAGCGAAAGGAGCTAGGAAAAGAGACAAGGATGGAACCAGCAGAGGTCAGTCAGAGCAGAACAGAACAGCAAGGGCAAGCACACACACAACTATTCTCAGAACCATACAACCTATCACACCATCCCAACACACACTACAATCCATACCCACAGCCTCCACCCAACACCGAGCTATAGAATCCCACAGTATGCCACCAGGTCTCCCACCCTCACAGGCCCCCCAAACCACAGTGTTGGAAAGGAAACTGAAGGTATGGTACACAAACGCTGATGGAATAACAAATAAGTGGGAGGAGTGGCATGAAAGAGTCAAAGAAGCATCACCGGACATCATAGCTCTCACAGAAACCAAGCTTACAGGTATGATAACAGATGCCATCTTTCCAATGGGATACCAAATCCTGAGGAAAGACAGAGGGAACAGGGGGGGTGGAGGAGTGGCGTTGCTGATCAAAAATCGCTGGAATTTTGATGAGCTGGAGAGAGGAGACAGAGGAGAAGAAAGTGATTACATAGCGGGAACACTTCACTCTGGAGGTCCCAAGGTGGTAATAGCAGTGATGTATAACCCACCACAGAACAGCAGGAGGCCAAGGCAAGAGTACGACGAGAGCAATAGAGCGATGGTTGACACACTGGCTAGAGTGGCCAGAAGAGCTCATGCATGCAGGGCAAAGCTCCTGATCATGGGTGACTTTAACCACAAGGAGATCGATTGGGAGAACTTGGACCCACATGGGGGCCAAGATACATGGAGGGATAAGATGATGGAGGTGGTACTGGAAAACTTCATGTGCCAACACGTAAGGGACACTACAAGAGAGAGAGAGGAGAGGATGAACCAGTAAGGCTGGACTTAGTATTCACCTTGAGTAGTGCAGATATCGAGGACATCACATATGAAAGACCCCATGGGGCCAGTGACCATGTGGTTTTAAGCTTCGATTACACAGTAGAGCTACAAGTGGAGGGAGAAGCAGGAAGGCCAGGACGAATGAAGCCAAACTACAAGAAAGGGGACTACACAGGAATGAGGAACTACCTGAACGGGGTTCAGTGGGACAGAGAACTGGCAGGGAAGCCAGTTAATGAGATGATGGAATATGTAGCAACAAAATGCAAGGAGGCTGAGGAGAGGTTTGTACCCAAGGGTAACAGGAATAATGAAAAAGCCAGGATGAGCCCATGGTTTACCCAAAGGTACAGGGAGGCAAAAACCAAGTGTACTAGGGAATGGAAGAAATATAGAAGGCAAAGGACCCAGGAGAATAAGGAGAACAGTCGTAGAGCCAGAAACGAATATGCACAGATAAGAAGGGAGGCCCAAAGACAATATGAAAATGACATAGCAGCGAAAGCCAAATCTGACCCGAAACTGTTGTACAGCCACATCAGGAGGAAAACAACAGTCAAGGACCAGGTAATCAGGCTAAGGAAGGAAGGAGGAGAGACAACAAGAAATGACCGTGAAGTATGTGAAGAACTCAACAAGAGATTCAAAGAAGTGTTCACAGAGGAGACAGAAGGGACTCCAGAAAGACGGAGAGGTGGGGCACACCACCAAGTGCTGGACACAGTGCACACAACCGAGGAAGAAGTGAAGAGGCTTCTGAGTGAGCTAGATACCTCAAAGGCAATGGGGCCAGATAACATCTCCCCATGGGTATTGAAAGAGGGAGCAGAGGCGCTATGTGTACCCCTAACAACAATATTCAATACATCTATCGAAACAGGGAGATTGCCTGAGGCATGGAAGACAGCAAATGTAGTCCCAATCTTTAAAAAAGGAGACAGACATGAAGCATTAAACTACAGACCAGTGTCACTGACATGTATAGTATGCAAAATCATGGAGAAGATTATCAGGAGAAGAGTGGTGGAACACCTAGAAAGGAACGATCTCATCAACAGCAGCCAACATGGCTTCAGGGACGGGAAATCCTGTGTCACAAACCTACTGGAGTTCTATGACATGGTGACAGCAGTAAGACAAGAGAGAGAGGGGTGGGTGGATTGCATTTTCTTGGACTGCAAGAAGGCGTTTGACACAGTTCCACACAAGAGATTGGTGCAAAAACTGGAGGACCAAGCAGGGATAACAGGGAAGGCACTACAATGGATCAGGGAATACTTGTCAGGAAGACAGCAGCGAGTCATGGTACGTGGCGAGGTGTCAGAGTGGGCACCTGTGACCAGCGGGATCCCGCAGGGGTCAGTCCTAGGACCAGTGCTGTTTCTGGTATTTGTGAACGACATGACGGAAGGAATAGACTATGAGGTGTCCCTGTTTGCAGATGACGTGAAGTTGATGAGAAGAATTCACTCGATCGAAGACCAGGCAGAACTACAAAGGGATCTGGACAGGCTGCAGACCTGGTCCAGCAATTGGCTCCTGGAGTTCAATCCCACCAAGTGCAAAGTCATGAAGATTGGGGAAGGGCAAAGAAGGCCGCAGACGGAGTACAGTCTAAAGGGTCAGAGACTACAAACCTCACTCAAGGAAAAAGATCTTGGGGTGAGTATAACACCAGGCACATCTCCTGAAGCGCACATCAACCAAATAACTGCTGCAGCATATGGGCGCCTAGCAAACCTCAGAACAGCATTCCGACATCTTAATAAGGAATCATTCAGGACCCTGTACACCGTGTACGTTAGGCCCATATTGGAGTATGCGGCACCAGTTTGGAACCCACACCTAGCCAAGCACGTGAAGAAACTAGAGAAAGTGCAAAGGTTTGCAACAAGACTAGTCCCAGAGCTAAGAGGTATGTCCTACGAGGAGAGGTTAAGGGAAATCAACCTGACGACACTGGAGGACAGGAGAGATAGGGGAACATGATAACGACATACAAAATACTGAGAGGAATTGACAAGGTGGACAAAGACAGGATGTTCCAGAGATTGGACACAGTAACAAGGGGACACAGTTGGAAGCTGAAGACACAGATGAGTCACAGGGATGTTAGGAAGTATTTCTTCAGCCACAGAGTAGTCAGTAAGTGGAATAGTTTGGGAAGCGATGTAGTGGAGGCAGGATCCATACATAGCTTTAAGCAGAGGTATGATAAAGCTCACGGCTCAGGGAGAGTGACCTAGTAGCGATCAGTGAAGAGGCGGGGCCAGGAGCTCGGACTCGACCCCCGCAACCTCAACTAGGTGAGTACAACTAGGTGAGTACACACACACACAAACCTCGCTCTCCTCTCCTGGCCACTGATTGACAAGGAATAATACACGTCCAGTTTCAGTACAAATCCCGCGAAATAATAATATATATGTGGAGCGTTTATTTTTATAAATTATTCTCTGCAATACATTGCGTAATAGACGCTCCCTCTACATGTGAAGGAGACGAATCACTGAGCTTCTTAAGAGGAGAAGAATATCTGAAATGCAAAGGAAGCATCGACTAGGAAACTAGAAAATATTGAATTTGATTTAATTGATTCATATATGATCCAGGAGAAATTATTTCTTTAGTTATTCAAAAAACAAGGCAAAACTCACATCCAGTATTGCGCTCTTGCTTAAACAAGATGGAACTTACATGGACGATAGCAAACAAATAAGTGAGGTACAGAAGCTTGAGTTTGACTCCGGATGAACTTTTCATGGAGTCTGAAAACCTTGTCAATATATGCCATATTTCTGACATAACCGTAATTTCACTGGACTTTGAAAAAATCATTGAAAACATGTCCGTAGCACAGACTCGTGGTACTCTAAGTTCATCAAGAACTGCAAGAAACCCGTTTTGCGTTCCTGAAGTATGCTATGGCGAGGGAGCCTGGATATTGTCCCACCGGATATTGTCCCACTCTATAAAGGTAGAAGTAATGCAATAGCAAAGCATTATAGACAGATAGTGCTAACGTCTCACATTATAAAAATCTTTGAAAAGGTTCTAAGGAGCATGATCGCCAACCACTTGGATTCCAAACATTGCATAACCCAGGGCAGCATCAGTTTAGAAGAGGTCGCTTATGTTTCTGACAGTAGACAGTCTGGGATACGCTGGAGAACAAACAAAAGGCAAATGTAGTATACACAGATTTTGCAAAAGCCTTCGACTATTGCGACCATAATGCAATGGCGCACAAAAAGAGTACTAACAGAAGAAATGGAAACGTGGGAAATGAATCTTTAATTTTCTAACCACTAGAACACAGAGTAATGGTAAACAGATTTAAGCGGGAGGCTGCCACAGTGAAAAGGTACAACACTCGTCCCCATCCTTTTCCTCATCCTCATATCTGACATAGACAGGGATGTAAAAGCATCGCACTGTCTCTCTCGTTCCAGACGGTACTAGAATCTGGAAGAGAATCTCCCAGCAGACATAAATCAAGTTTTCCATAAAGTCCTCAATGAGGAAACATTTCAGTTACTCTATTATGGAAAACTTAAGAAAAATAATAGCTAGAACGGAGTATACGATAAATCCTAATTACACAAAAGAGTGAAAAAGTAATGTGAAGGATTTTGGAGTGATAATGTCAGAGAATCTTACCCTCAAAGATCACAACAGTGTCATTATTACATCTGCGACGAAAATAATAGAATGGATACAAGAGAATTTGCAGATCTAAAGAGTGTGCAGAAACCCTCCCTTCACATTCTAGTTCAGTTAAGAGCAATAATTACTGGGAACGTTTGAAGTCACTTGACCTATACTCCTTGAAAAGCGGGCGAGAAAGATACCTGGAGTATACCTGGAGAGGGTTCCGGGGGTCAACGCCCCCGCGCCCAGGTCTGTGACCAGGCCTCATGGTGGCTCAGGACCTGATCAACCACGCTGTTACTGTTGGCCGCACGCAAACCGACGTACGAACCACATCCCGGCTGGTCAGGTATTGACTTTAGGTGCCTGTCCAGTGCCTGCTTGAAGACAGCCAGGGATCTATTGATAATTCCCCTTATGTATGCTGGGAGGCAGTTAAACAGTCATGGTCCCCAGGAAAATCCTAGAGGGACTTGTCCCAAATCTGCATACAGAAATTACTCCTTACGAAAACAAAGACACGACATACGGTGCAACATACGCCCAGTGAAAAGCGTTTAGTATACAAAAAGAAAACACAGTGACCGGAGCCCCAAGACTGTCTTACAACTTCCTATTTTGCATAAGGAGAGTTACCAATAGACCCTCGGCTGCCTTCAAGAGGGAAATGGACAGATACCTAAAGTTAGTACCCAATCAGCCCGGCTGTGGTACGTACGTTGGATTGTATGCTGCCAACAGTAACAGTCTGGTAGATCAGGCCCTGATCCACTGGTAGGCCTGGTGGAGGACCGCGTTGCTTCTCAGAATAACCTCCAGGCACAGATGATTTACTATTCTTCCCACACGGAATGTCCTGCAGGGATGATGTCCTACCCCCCGTTGGCCATTGGCTCTCCTGCAGTACTCTCTGATCTCCACTCTTATCTGGAGAGAGTTTATCTGGAGAGAGTTTATCTGGAGAGAGTTCCGGGGGTCAACGCCCCCGCGGCCCGGTCTGTGACCAGGCCTCCTTAGGTCAGTGTCCCAGGATGCGACCCACACCAGTCGACTAACACCCAGGTACCCATTTTACTGATGGGGAACATAGACAACAGGTGGAAAGAAACACGTCCAATGTTTCTACTCTGGCTGGGAATCGAACCCAGGCCCTCGCCGTGTGAAGCCAGAGCGTTAACCACCAGGCCACCAGAGCCCTCTTACTTCTATTATTTCCACTTCTATTCCTTTTTAAACACTTCACTGTCTGCCCCTGTTTTTTCACTGCCACTACTACCATCTTAATGTCACATCATCAATGTTTCAATACTAAAACTACTGTGTTATTGTTTTCTCCTCCTGTTCCGCCTCTTCCGTTCCAGACATCTTCTCGTATATATTTGCTTCCTTTCCTTGCGCTTCTCTATATTACTAGTTAGTCGTCCTATGCGGTCCGAAGCGTCGTCATAAATCTCAGTTTACGTGAAGGTTATTTCAATAATGTTTAATGCAATAAACTGACGGAATATATCAAGTGTTTAATGCTTGACTAAGTGACAGATTATGCTAAAACACGGAAGTAGGTAGACAGTACCTGCTAAAACGGGGAAGTAAGAAGAATGACAGTACCTGGTAAAACGGGGAAGAAGAATGACAGTACCTGCTAAAACGGGGAAGTAAGAAGAATGACAGTACTTGCTAGAACGGGGAAGTAAGAAGAATGATAGTACCTGCTAAAACGGGGAAGTAAGAAGAATGACAGTACCTGCTAAAACGGGGAAGAAGAATGACAGTACCTGCTAAAACGGGGAAGTAAGAAGAATGACAGTACCTGCTAAAACGGGGAAGTAAGAAGAATGACAGTACCTGCTAAAACGGGGAAGAAGAATGACAGTACCTGCTAAAACGGGGAAGTAAGAAGAATGACAGTACTTGCTAAAACGGGGAAATAAGAATGACAGTACCTGCTAAACCGGGGAAGTAAGAGAATGACAGTACCTGCTAAAACGGGGAAGTAAGAAGAATGACAGTACCTGCTAAAACGGGGAAGTAAGAAGAATGACAGTACCTGCTAAAACGGGGAAGTAAGAAGAATGACAGTACCTGCTAAAACGGGGAAGTAAGAAAAATGACAGTATCTACTAAAATAAGATAGTAGGTAAGGTGGCAGCAACTGGCGTAATACAGAAGTAAGGAGGGACAGTACTTACGGTAACAGTGAAGTAAATGTTTACAGTATCCGCTTTAAAAGGGAAGTAAGTAGTGACAGTACTTGCAATAAACAGGAAAGCAGGTAGTGACAGCACCTGCAAAAAAAGAAAAAAAGGGGTAGGTAGGTAGAGTGAGAGTACCTGCTGTCACAGGGAAGTAGACAGCTCCTGCTTCAAAAACATAATTTAAATAAAAAGTAACTTTTACTATTCTCGGTCCTTGGCTATTGGTCGTGCATGAGTCAGTCATTAATCAGCCCTTACAATTTCAGGTCATTACTGCTGCTATAAAAGAACAATAGGAACATCTATGGGGCCATAAAAAAATCTATAAGATAGATGCAATCGCCTCACCCAGTGCTGGTGACTACACCTCGCCCAGTGCTGGTGACTACACCTCGCCCAGTGCTGGTGACTACACCTTGCCCAGTGCTGGTGACTACACCTCGCCCAGTGCTGGTGACTACACCTCGCCCAGTGCTGGTGACTACACCTTGCCCAGTGCTGGTGACTACACCTCGCCCAGTGCTGGTGACTACACCTTGCCCAGTGCTGGTGACTACACCTTGCCCAGTGCTGGTGACTACACCTCGCCCAGTGCTGGTGACTACACCTCGCCCAGTGCTGGTGACTACACCTTGCCCAGTGCTGGTGACTACACCTTGCCCAGTGCTGGTGACTACACCTCGCCCAGTGCTGGTGACTACACCTCGCCCAGTGCTGGTGACTACACCTTGCCCAGTGCTGGTGACTACACCTTGCCCAGTGCTGGTGACTACACCTCGCCCAGTGCTGGTGACTACACCTCGCCCAGTGCTGGTGACTACACCTCGCCCAGTGCTGGTGACTACACCTCGCCCAGTGCTGGTGACTACACCTTGCCCAGTGCTGGTGACTACACCTTGCCCAGTGCTGGTGACTACACCTTGCCCAGTGCTGGTGACTGCACCTCGCCCAGTGCTGGTGACTACACCTTGCCCAGTGCTGGTGACTGCACCTCGCACAGTGCTAGTGACTACACCTCGCCCAGTGCTGGTGACTACACCTTGCCCAGTGCTGGTGACTACACCTCGCCCAGTGCTGGTGACTACACCTTGCCCAGTGCTGGTGACTACACCTCGCCCAGTGCTGGTGACTACACCTTGCCCAGTGCTGGTGACTGCACCTCGCCCAGTGCTGGTGACTGCACCTCGCCCAGTGCTGGTGACTACACCTCGCCCAGTGCTGGTGACTACACCTCGCCCAGTGCTGGTGACTACACCTCGCCCAGTGCTGGTGACTACACCTCGCCCAGTGCTGGTGACTACACCTTGCCCAGTGCTGGTGACTGCACCTCGCCCAGTGCTGGTGACTACACCTTGCCCAGTGCTGGTGACTACACCTCGCCCAGTGCTGGTGACTACACCTCGCCCAGTGCTGGTGACTACACCTCGCCCAGTGCTGGTGACTACACCTCGCCCAGTGCTGGTGACTACACCTTGCCCAGTGCTGGTGACTACACCTCGCCCAGTGCTGGTGACTACACCTTGCCCAGTGCTGGTGACTACACCTTGCCCAGTGCTGGTGACTACACCTCGCTCAGTGCTGGTGACTACACCTCGCCCAGTGCTGGTGACTACACCTCGCCCAGTGCTGGTGACTACACCTCGCCCAGTGCTGGTGACCACACCCCATCCAGGGCTGGTGACCACACCTCATCAAGGGCTGGTGACCACACTTCAACAAGGGCTGGTGACCACACCTCAACAAGGGCTGGTGACCACACCTCAACAAGGGCTGGTGACCACACCTCAACAAGGGCTGGTGACCACACCTCAACAAGGGCTGGTGACCACACCTCAACAAGGGCTGGTGACCACACCTCAACAAGGGCTGGTGACCACACCTCAACAAGGGCTGGTGACCACACCTCAACAAGGGCTGGTGACCACACTTCAACAAGGGCTGGTGACCACACCTCAACAAGGGCTGGTGACCACACCTCAACAAGGGCTGGTGACCATACCTCAACAAGGGCTGGTGACCACACTTCAACAAGGGTTGGTGACCACACCTCAACAAGGGCTGGTGACCACACCTCAATAAGGGCTGGTGACCACACCTCACCAAGGGCTGGTGACCACACCTCACCAAGGGCTGGTGACCATACCTCAACAAGGGCTGGTGACCATACCTCAACAAGGGCTGGTGACCATACCTCAACAAGGGCTGGTGACCACACTTCAACAAGGGCTGGTGACCACACCTCACCAAGGGCTGGTGACCACACCTCACCAAGGGCTGGTGACCATACCTCAACAAGGGCTGGTGACCATACCTCAACAAGGGCTGGTGACCACACTTCAACAAGGGCTGGTGACCACACCAAGGGCTGGTGACCATACCTCAACAAGGGCTGGTGACCACACCTCAACAAGGGCTGGTGACCACACCTCAACAAGGGCTGGTGACCACACCTCAACAAGGGCTGGTGACCACACCTCAACAAGGGCTGGTGACCACACCTCAACAAGGGCTGGTGACCATACCTCAACAAGGGCTGGTGACCACACCTCAACAAGGGCTGGTGACCACACCTCAACAAGGGCTGGTGACCATACCTCAACAAGGGCTGGTGACCACACTTCAACAAGGGTTGGTGACCACACCTCAACAAGGGCTGGTGACCACACCTCAATAAGGGCTGGTGACCACACCTCACCAAGGGCTGGTGACCACACCTCAACAAGGGCTGGTGACCACACCTCAACAAGGGCTGGTGACCACACCTCAACAAGGGCTGGTGACCACACCTCAACAAGGGCTGGTGACCACACCTCAACAAGGGCTGGTGACCACACCTCAACAAGGGCTGGTGACCACACCTCAACAAGGGCTGGTGACCACACTTCAACAAGGGCTGGTGACCACACCTCAACAAGGGCTGGTGACCACACCTCAACAAGGGCTGGTGACCATACCTCAACAAGGGCTGGTGACCACACTTCAACAAGGGTTGGTGACCACACCTCAACAAGGGCTGGTGACCACACCTCAATAAGGGCTGGTGACCACACCTCACCAAGGGCTGGTGACCACACCTCACCAAGGGCTGGTGACCATACCTCAACAAGGGCTGGTGACCATACCTCAACAAGGGCTGGTGACCATACCTCAACAAGGGCTGGTGACCACACTTCAACAAGGGCTGGTGACCACACCTCACCAAGGGCTGGTGACCACACCTCACCAAGGGCTGGTGACCATACCTCAACAAGGGCTGGTGACCATACCTCAACAAGGGCTGGTGACCACACTTCAACAAGGGCTGGTGACCACACCAAGGGCTGGTGACCACACCTCACCTGCCACGGTCATGACTTACACTATCCTTTCAAAGCACTTAAGTAATTTTGGATTATAATATTTTGCTTAGCTACCAGTGATAAATGAATGATATGCTTCCTGCATATAGTCACGTGAGGATGTCCCTCTAAATACAGATATCCTTCTTCTAAATTTCCTCATTCCTTATACCCTCTTACTAGATATATTTTTTTATATCTTAGCTCCATATATTCCTCATATACAAACCAACTAGGTAATAAAATGGTTATGATCTTAATAATTTTCATATATCGCAGTGCTAATACCAATATCCCCCTTTCCAGGGATACAATATTCCAGCAAACTTTGTGCTGGTAGAAAAAATTACCAGAGTTTCAGGTCTCCATTTGTGTTGTTTGCTCAGTCCACCGAAGAACCACCCTCATGTTCGCCTATATTGTGTCTGGTATGGTGAGTGTTAAAATTTTTAGCCAACGACGGAAGATTTCATGTCACTGGATTACCAGCTGTTGCTTGTCTTGGAGCCATTTATCCGGGTGGGTGAGAGAGGGTCTATATGCCATTTATCAGAAAGAATGAATGTGGGTAGAGGATCTATATATGAATGATGGTGAAAGTGAGTCAGTCAACTGGGTGGGTAAGAATAGGTACTGGAACCTGCAGGGTGAGAGCATAAGATGGGCATAATAGGGTGTGGGAGGGACCATAAGTGTAGGATGTGTATAAAGTTTACAAGCTTGAAGTAGGTGAATGAGGATGTCCGAGAGAGCATTGAATTCGAATTCCTGAGAGAAAAATTTCCAGGGAACAAGGGTGATGCGCAGGAGGAATTGAGAGAATTTATGGAATGGATGCGAGGAGCTCAGAATACCGTTTGATGTATGTGGGAGGAGTCTAGGAGAGCATGGGCTAGGAGAGCATGGGCTAGGAGAGCATGGGCTAGGAGAGCATGGACTAGGAGAGCATGGACTAGGAGAGCATGGACTAGGAGAGCATGGGCTAGGAGAACATGGACTAGGAGAGCATAGACTAGGAGAGCATAGACTAGGAGAGCATGCATTAGGAGAGCATGCACTAGGTGTTGATGGGTTCTCAAAGAACAAGGGATGGGTGTGAAGAAAGGTATGAGAAATCATGATATGGATTTGGCAGAGGTGTAGGAGAGAGAGAGGGAGAGGGAGAGAGAGAGAGAGAGAGAGGGAGAGATAGAGGGAGGGAGAGAGGGAGGGAGAGAGAGAGAGAGAGAGAGAGAGAGAGAGAGAGAGAGAGAGAGAGAGAGAGAGAGAGAGAGAGAGAGAGAGAGAGAGAGAGAGAGAGAGGTAAATGTAGTCCCTGTTCACAAAAAGAAGAGCAGAGCAGAAATCAGCAACTACAGACCAGTGTCACTCTTGTCAATCACTGGTAAGATCCTTGAGACAATAATCTCAAGACAAATGACAGAGTTTTTTGACTACCACTCACTACTTTGTGATCGTCAATATGGCTTCAGGAAAGGTTACTCTGCTGCTGATCTGTTGTTAAACCTCTCCACTAAGTGGCACCAGTCACTGGATGAATCCAAAGTCAGCTGTGTGGTAGCACTGGACATTGCTGGCGCTTTCGACCGGGTGTGGCACCAGGTCCTCTTAGCAAAACTTTAAGCACTGGGAATTGCAGGCTCTACGCTATGTCTCCTCAGTGATTACCTTCATGGTAGATCTCTAAGTGTAGTTCTCAATGGAACGGAATCAGCAAGACATCCTATTGGGGCAAGTGTTCCACAAGGAAGCGTGCTGGGTCCATTGTTATGGAATGTCTACTTCAACGACCTTCTTCATCTCATCCCAGAATCACATGCATATGCAGACGACTGTACACTGACATTCACTTATCCAAGAGAAGAAATGCCAGCTGCTCTAAGCTACATCAATCACCAGCTGAGAGCTGTATCAGCTTGGGGAAATAGATGGCAAGTAACATTTGCACCTGAGAAAACGCAAATGATGATCGTCTCTAGGCACCACGATGGTAATGCTGGGGCAGTAGTAAGGATGAATGGGAGGATGTTGGCACCTGGAGAGGAAGTTGATATCCTTCTGGTGAAATTTGACTCCAAACTAACCATGAAGAACCATGTTGTAAATCTTGCAAACAAGGCAGCCAGGAAGCTTACAGCACTTCGCCGTATCTCGCATCTGCTTGACAGTAGGGGTTGCAAGATCCTGTACGAGGCACAAGTACGCTCACACCTTGAGTATGCTCCACTTTCTTGGTTTGCCTGCCCCCCCCCTCTCATCTGCGACTGCTTGACAGAGTAGAGAACAGAGCAAGACGTCTCATCTCTCGCCTGGACCCATCCTGGATAGATCTGTCATTTCAGCAGAGCCTTCAACATAGGAGGGATGTGGGTGGCCTTACTGCTATGTACAAGGCCAATATTGTCAAAATACCACACTTGGATCCACTTCGAGGACAGCGTGAAACAAGCTTTTATGCCACAAGACGGGCAGAAAGCAGCAACTTCACTCTGGCTGTACCCTTCTCCAGAACATCACTCCATTTGAGATCATACATACCCAGATGACTCGAGTATGGAACACATTTGTACAGCATAATGATGTCAACGAGATAAAGTCAGTTGATCAAATGAAAATGCTGGATCGCAGATGGCTCCAACTTCATCCTGTTCCATAATTGTATGTCTCATAACAATAAAAATGCTTTCAAATGAGCTGATGTAGGTAACAGCTCTTAGCTTGCCAATAAAGTTAGGAATCCTTAACCTGTAAATAGCTTGTCAATAAAGCTAGAGATCCTTAACCTTGCCAAACCCTGTGTAAAAAAAAAATATAAAAAAAAAAAAAAAAAAAAAAAGAGAGAAAGAGAGAGGGCATAGGAGGTAAGTGTGAGGGGTCTGGGATCATTTGTGATGGGTGTAGATGTCTGACAGAACGTGGGTGTTACGTGGGATGCTGAAGGAGACTGGGAGAGCACAGAACTGGTATGGAAGGTCTATGTTGTGTTATGAGAGAGGTCTGGGAGAGCATAGTGTAAGGAAAGGAAAGAGTGTGAGTGGGGTCTGGAAGATCGTGGGATGGCTGTGGAAGGAATCTTTGAGAGAGTGGAACAGGTGAGGAATAATCTTCGAGAACTTGGGTTTGGTGTGGAGAGAATCTGGATGAATATTGTATTCGTGTAGAAGTGTAGAAAGTGCATGAGATAAGCATGGGAAGAATGTAGGTGAATATACTATGAGTATAGGTGTCTATGAGTACGTAAGATCGGCGTGGAAGGAGTTGGGAATGAGAGTATGTGTTCTGGGAGAGCATGGGAGGAGTATGGGAGAGCACTGGAGAAGATAGTATGGATGTAGAAAGGAGGTCTGCGGGAACAATGAATGGATATGGAATCTGTCTGGGAGAGCATTGGGTGGGAGTTGGAGGGATCAAGCAGAGAGCAGAACTGGTGAGGATGGGATCCCTGAGAACGTAGGATGAGTGGGTAATCAGACTAGAAGATTCTGAGGTGGGAATAAGAAAGGGGTCTGGAGATTTGTGGGATAGGTCTTTAAACTATCTCGGAGAAAATGTGCAAATTTGCGAGGAGTCTGGGAGACAATTTAACAAGTATAAGAGGGTGAAGTATAAGAGTATTAGGGAAGAAGAAATTTTTTATAAAAATGGGATGCTTGAATGTGCGTGGATGTAGTGCAGATGACAAGAAACAGATGATTGTTGATGTTATGAATGAAAAGAAGTTGGATGTTCTGGCCCTAAGCGAAACAAAGCTGAAGGGAGTAGGGGAGTTTCGGTGGGGAGAAATAAATGAGATTAAATCTGGAGTATCTGAGAGAGTTAGAGCTAAGGAAGGGGTAGCAATAATGTTGAAGGATCAGTTATGGAAGGAGAAAAGAGAATATGAAAGTGTAAATTCAAGGATTATGTGGATTAAAGTAAAGGTTGGATGCGAAAAGTGGGTCATAATAAGCGTGTATGCACCTGGAGAAGAGAGGAATGTAGAGGAGAGAGAGAGATTTTGGGAGATGTTAAGTGAATGTACAGGAACCTTTGAACCAAGTGAGAGAGTAATTGTGGTAGGGGACCTAAATGCTAAAGTAGGAGAAACTTTTAGAGAGGGTGTGGTAGGTAAGCTTGGGGTGCCAGGTGTAAATCATAATGGGAGCCCTTTGATTGAACTTTGTATAGAAAGAGGTTTAGTTATAGGTAATACATATTTTAAGAAAAAGAGGATAAGTATGTAAGATATGATGTAGGGAGAAATGACAGTAGTTTGTTGGATTGTGTATTGGTAGATAGAAGACTGTTGAGTAGACTTCAGGACGTACATGTTCATAGAGGGGCCACACATATATCAGATCACCTTTTAGTTGTAGCTACACTGAGAGTAAAAGGTAGATGGGATACAAGGAGAACAGAAGCATCAGGAAAGAGAGAGGTGAAGGTTTATAAACTAAAAGAGGAGGCAGTTGGGGTAAGATACAAACAGCTATTGGAGGATAGATGGGCTAATGAGAGCATAGGCAATGGGGTCGAAGAGGTATGGGGTAGGTTTAAACATGTAGTGTTAGAGTGTTCAGCAGAAGTTTGTGGTTACAGGAAAGTGGGTGTGGGAGGGAAGAGAAGCGATTGGTGGAATGATGATGTAAAGAGATTAGTAAGGGAGAAAAAGTTAGCATATGAGAAGTTTTTACAAAGTAGAAGTGATGCAAGGAGGGAAGAGTATATGGAGAAAAAGAGAGAGGTTAAGAGAGTTGTGAAGCAATGTAAAAAGAGAGCAATTGAGAGAGTGGGTGAGATGTTATCAACAAATTTTGTTGAAAATAAGAAAATGTTTTGGAGTGAGATTAACAAGTTAAGGAAGCCTAGAGAACAAATGGATTTGTCAGTTAAAAATAGGAGAGGAGAGTTATTAAATGGAGAGTTAGAGGTATTGGGAAGATGGAGGGAATATTTTGAGGAATTGTTAAATATTGATGAAGATAGGGAAGCTGTGATTTCGTGTATAGGGCAAGGAGGAATAACATCTTGTAGGAGCGAGGGAGAGCCAGTTGTGAGTGTGAGGGAAGTTCGTGAGGCAGTAGGTAAAATGAAAGGGGGTAAAGCAGCTGGGATTGATGGGATAAAGATAGAAATGTTAAAACCAGGTTGGGATATAGTCTTGGAGTGGTTGGTGCTAGTATTTAATAAATGTATGGAAGAAGGTAAGGTACCTAGGGATTGGCAGAGAGCATGCATAGTTCCTTTGTATAAAGGCAAAGGGGACAAAAGAGAGTGCAAAAATTATAGGGGGATAAGTCTGTTGAGTATACCTGGTAAAGTGTATGGTAGAGTTATTATTGAAAAAAATATGAGTAAGACTGGGAATAGGATAGCAGATGAACAAGGAGGCTTTAGGAAAGGTAGGGGGTGTGTGGACCAGGTGTTTACAGTGAAACATGTAAGTGAACAGTATTTAGATAAGGCTAAAGAGGTTTTTGTGGCACTTATGGATTTGGAAAAGGCGCATGACAGGGTTTATAGGGGGGCAATGTGGCAGATGTTGCAGGTGTATATGGTATAGGAGGTAGGTTACTGAAAGCAGTGAAGAGTTTTTACGAGGATAGTGAGGCTCAAGTTAGAGTATGTAGGAAAGAGGGAGATTATTTCGTAGTAAAAGTAGGCCTTAGACAAGGATGTGTGATGTCACAGTGGTTGTTTAATATATTTATAGATGGGGTTGTAAGTGAAGTAAATGCGAGGGTCTTGGCAAAGAGGCGTGGAGTTAAAAGATAAAGAATCACACATAAAGTGGGAGTTGTCACAGTTGCTCTTTGCTGATGACACTGTGCTCTTGGGAGATTCTGAAGAGAAGTTGCAGAGGTTGGTGGATGAATTTGGTAGGGTATGTAAAAGAAGAAAATTAAAAGTGAATACAGGAAAGGGTAAGGTTATGAGGATAACAAAAAGATTAGGTGATGAAAGACTGGATATCAGATTGGAGGGAGAGAGTATGGAGAAGGTGAATGTATTCAGATATTTGGGAGTGGCCGTGTCAGCGGATGGATCTATGAAAGATGAGGTTAATCATAGAATTGATGAGGGGAAAAGGGTGAGCGGTGCACTTAGGAGTCTGTGGAGACAAAGAACTTTGTCCTTGGAGGCAAAGAGGGGAATGTATGAGAGTATAGTTTTACCAACGCTCTTATATGGGTGTGAAGCATGGGTGATGAATGTTGCAGCGAGGAGAAGGCTGGAGACAGTGGAAATATGTCTGAGGGCAATGTGTGGTGTGAATATAATGCAGAGAATTCGTAGTTTTGAAGTTAGGAGGAGGTGCGGGATTGCCAAAGCTGTTGTCCAGAGGGCTGAGGAAGGGTTTTTGAGGTGGTTCAGACATGTAGAGAGAATGGAGCGAAACAGAATGACTTCAAGAGTGTATCAGTCTGTAGCGAAAGGAAGGTGGGGTAGGAGTCGGCCTAGGAAAGGTTGGAGGGGGTAAAGGAGGTTGTGTGTGCGAGGGGCTTTGACTTCCAGCGGGCATGCGTGAGCGTGTTTGATAGGAGTGAATGGAGACAAATGGTTTTTAATACTTGACGTGCTGTTGGAGTGTGAGAAATGTAACATTTATGTAGGAATTCAGGGAAACCGGCAGGCCGGACTTGAGTCCTGGAGATGGGAAGTACCTCTGCACTCTGAAGGAGAGGTGTTAATGTTGCAGTTTAAAAACTGTAGTGTAAAACACCCTTCTGGCAAGACAGTGATGGAGTGAATGATGGTGAAAGTTGTTCTTTTTTGGGCCATCCTGCCTTGGTGGGAATCGGCCAGTGTGTTAATAAAAAAATAAGAAAAGAGGGTGAAGGAAAAGTGAGATGTATAAGAGGAGTCTGGTAGAGCTTGATGTGGGTATGAGAGGAGACTGGTAGAGCCAGGAGTGGGTATGAGAGGAGTCTGGTAGAGCCTGGGGTGGGTATGAGAGGAGTCTGGTACACCTTGGGGTGGGTATGAGAGGAGTCTTGTACTGCTTGGGGTGGGTATGAGAGGAATCTTGTGTAGCTTGGGATGCGTATGGGAGGGCTCTAGGAGATAATGGGAACGATCCTGGAGTAAAGAGAATTTAAGTAGAAGGAATCTGATAGAGAATAGGATGGGTGTGGGAGGGGCCTTGTAGAGTTTAAGATCGGAGTGAGAGACGTCTTCTAGAGCATGGGCTGAATATTGGAGTGCTCTGAAAGAGCATGAGATCCATCTGGGAGAGGCTGGGATAGGTATGTAAACGGTTTCAGTTACGATGGAATCGGACACCCATCCCTTACTCTCTCAGACCACTAATACACCCTTCCCATACTCTGACTGACCCCGATTGTAATCATAACAGGATTTAAAAGATCTCTCCCACACTGTCCAGTATCCCTTCCACGCCTATACCATACTCTGCCAGACAACTGTCACATCAAATATATCCCAGACATTTCTCACACCAGTGTATGTTACGTCAGATCAGTATCACACCAATTCCACTCTTTTTCAGACCCTCTCACACTTATCCTGGGCTCTCTCAGACCCCTGACACACCCATCCTATGCATGGGTTAAGTGTGGTGGGTATTTTAGAGCGTGGAATGGGTGTGTGGTGGGTATTTTAGAGCCAGGAATGGGTGTGTGGTGGGTATTTTAGAGCCTGGAATGGATGTGTGAAGGGTCTGTGAAACCATTGAATGGGTATCTGACTGATCTGAGAGCATGCAAGACGAGATTGGTGTGGGACGGCTCTGAGAGAGCATACAATAGGTATATGTGTGTGAGATATACACTCAATGGCTACTTAATTAGATACACCATTCTCGTACTGGTTAGGGGCCCTCTTTACCCTCAGAACAGCCTGAATCAACAAGGTGCTGGAAATATTCCTTAGAGATCCTAGTCCTTGTTGACATGATAGCATCATGCAATTGCCGCAGATTTATCGGCTGCATATTTGTGCTGCGAGTCTCCCATTCAACCATATCCGAAAGGTTTATACCAGATTCTGATGATACCGTCTACATGTCGCAGCAGAAGTCACAGTTCATTAGACTAGGCAATGTTTTCCGATCTTCAGCTGTCCAGATTTAGTGGGCCTGTGCCTGCTGTAGCCTCAGTTCTTATTAGATGAGTGGAACCTGGCGTGGTCTTCTGATGCTGTAACCCATCCACCTCAACGTTCTACGATTTGTGTGCTCAGAGATGCTCTTCTGCATACCAATGCTGTAACATGTGGCTATTTGAGTAAGTCACCTTCCTGTCAGTTTGAACTAGTCAGACCGTCTCCTCTGACCTCTCACTGAATATTTCGTGATTTTCACACCATTCTCTGTAAATTTAGTGACTCTTTTGCATGAAAATCTCGGATCAGCAATCTCTTAGATAATCAAAACTCCCCTTCTGGCACCAAAAATCATTCCATGGTCAAAATCACTTAGATCGCATTTCTTCCTCATTCTGATGTTCGGTCTGAACATCAACTGACCACCTTGAGCATGTCCGCATGCGTTTAAACTTTGAGGTGCTACAACGTAATTAGATGATTAGTTAGTTGCATTAATGAACAGGTGAATGTGAGTAACTAATAAAGTGGCCACGTAGTGTATTTGTAGAGATCTGGGAGAGTATAAAATAGGTGTGAGGATGGTCTGGTAGAGAATGACATAGGTATGGAATGGGTATGGGAAAGTGTGGGGGAAAACGTGTGGGAGGGATCTTTAAAATATGGTATGATTACAGTCGGGATCTGCGAGAATATGGGATGGGTATATGAGTGGTCTGGGAGAATGTGGATGGGTGTATGAACTGTCTGGGAGAGTATGGGATGGGTGCCTCAGGTGATTCGGAAAATAAGGGATGGGTGTGGAAAAGCATGGAATGGATATTGGTGGGGTGTGGGAAATCATGAGATAGGTGTAGAGTGTCTGAGAGTTATTGACTACATTTGGAGTGGTAGGTGATGCAATGGGAGATGAGCACTAGATCTTCCAGATTATTTGGTCTTGAAGAGTCACCGGGGAGAAAGCAAAACGCTGCAATTTTAGGATTGCTAACATTGGAATTTTTCCGTTTGTTTTAAAGAGGGACGTAAGTCCGATAGTACTAACCATAACACGGGCGGGGTTAAAACCCACTATCAGTCTCTCAAAACTCCAGACCGTGGTATGGTTTGTTTACATTCGTGTCATTCCGATTTCGTGTTCCGATAGTACTCTTTGCAAAGGCAGACAGATGTGAGGGGTTTTCACCACCATAGTTTTCATAAAAAATTAGGAGAAGAAACCGTGTTGATGCTTCCCATGAAATACGTTATGCTCTATTAGTTACGTCATCACGAACTGATTTAATAAAGCATAAGAAATTAAACAAAGAGTTATATTAGGGAAGTTATTTATTTCAATAACTACCTTGATCCAAAACATACATGACATTTAACATAGATTTCAGAATTATATAAATTGTTAAAGAATACTCACTGTAAAAATAACGCAACCTGTAATGGTGCGGATATTATTTTCTCATGAAAAAGAAAATCTATTGCCAAAAAACAAACACAATAACGTATGACCCCTGCCAATACTCGGTGGAACAATCGACACTTTCTGAGTTATGAGTATGTGGAAATAGGTGTTTTGTACATCGACCAAATCGTTACTGCGATCCGAGTCGCGTCTGCTACATCTCTTTTTAGACGGTTTATGTGTAGTTCGATCTGTAGTAACAGAACTTGCCCGACCTAAGAACAACAGCTCTTGAGTTTACAAATGACCTTTGCCGTGACACGATTTAGTGTTTCTTTCTTTGGTGAGTAGTCTAGTCGACTGGTGAACTTAAGTGGTCACTTCCAGTTCTCATATACACAAGCTATATGAACGCTGGATCCGAATACAGACAGAGAACCTTAGGGGCAACCAGGAGTTCCCAATCTTCATTTGCGCATTTCCCCATTTTCCACGCCTCCCTACTCAATACTAGACTGCAATTTCCACAATTTCAGTCTAATTTTCTAACGCTTTGATTCCTATAGATTAACTTCAGCATGCAGGCCTTTATATCTATGTAAATAACAAGTTGATGAATTCTTTCGTTCAAGCAACCTTGAACAACAAATCTGTAAAGCTATTCTCGCTTAATGGCATCTATGTTGACCGGACCTTCAGAGAATAAATCCCTCAGTGGTATCTTTGGTGAATCTCTGAAGGTGCGAGGATGACTACCGTGCATGATTCACGAAGTCGTAATGACACGATTACAAACAAACCATTCCACGGGCGGGGTTACATTCCCGCCCGTGGTATGGTTTGACTACCATGCAGTTCGTAACCTATCACCAGCCTCAATCTCTCCCGACCTCATTATTGCCATGGGCAAAGCAGAAGCTGTATCTCGTCCCCAGAATATCTTTCATCACCTTATTTGGTCTGGTACATAGTGGACATTAGTTATCACAAGGAACCCCAGTAAACCTACAGCATCCCAAAAAGAGTTTTGCGGCACTCGATCTTAGGCTATAGCAGCTACATCTGGCAATATCTGCCTGGGCGACTACTAGTGGACCATCTCGTAACGATAATTCATGTCGGATTTCAGCGCTTGCTGCGGACTACACACTGGATTCCCCAATACCACAATAACACTAGTGTTACACAATACACAAATAACCCGCACATAAAAGAGAGGAGCTTACGACGACGTTTCGGTCCTATTTGGACCATTTACAAAGTCACACTAACCAGAAGTGGAGCAGGACGGCTACATATAGGCAGGAAGAGGTAGTAGTAGTAGTAGTAGGAGTAGTGGGGAATAAGGAGGAGGAGCCAGTCAAATACAAAAGAAAGGGGAGCACTGCAGAGGGAGAGCAAGTGCACAGAGGAGGGGGAAAGGGGAAGTGGTGAAATAAATAAAGAAGGAACAGAAACACGAGACAGAAGAAAGACAACCCAGAGGAGAAAAAGGAAAGAGGAAAGGGGAAGAGGGAGAAGAAGAAAAAGTAAAAGAAAAAATGAGGAATCAGGTTAAGTCACGGGTGTTCTGAAGTTTGGAACATTTTACAATGTAGTGGGAGAGGAAGGCATCTACAGAGACGAAGCCAGGACTAAGATTCATACAAGGAAAGTTGTGTATTAGAGAGGATTCAACTAGACGGCGACTGTTAGAGTTAGAAGTAGGGAAGACAGTTTTAGCAGAAGACCAGTCAAGAGGATGGCTGTGATCTCTGACGTGACAGAAAAGAGCATTGTTAGTGTCGGCAAGCCTAACACTAATTTTGTGCTCCCTAAGTCTGCCAGAAAGAGATCGGTCAGTTTCTCCAAAGTATTGAAAAGGACAGGAGGAGCAAGAAATAGAGTAGACACCAGGAACATCTGTAGAGGAAGGAGAGGTATGAACGAGATTAGTGCGAAGAGTGTTAGTCTGGCGGAAAGTAAGCTTGATGTCTAAGGGGCGGAGAGAATTGTTGAGATTAGAAAGACACTGGTGTTCATTGGTGTTCATTGGTGTTTCATGTTAGTGGTCCTTCCCTGGTATCACAATAATACAGTGTACAATGGTGGTGCTTACGAATTGTCCTCCTGTATCACGATCACAAATGCATGCTTACTGGGAGTTTCAGAAAAACGTGGGATATATTTGGGAGAGATTTGAACGGGTATGGGAGAGGTATGGAAGATCATAAGATGATTATGGAAGAAGGTGGAAATTGTTTGGTAAAGGTTGGGATGAATCTGAGAGAATGTTGGGTGGGTATGCGAAAGATCTAGGAGAGCATCTGATGGGTTTGAGTGGTCCGAAAGAGCGTGGGATGGGCCAGCACAGGATGGGTGGGTGTCTGAGAATTCGGAGAGATGGTATGCATTTGTGGTCACAGTGGTGCCTATGCTAACCTTCCTATGGTGTAGAAATATACCTAGTTGAATGACTCTTATTGTAGCCAGCTTGCCCAGTGGCTAACGCGACGGTCTGGAGTTCTGTGTATCTCTGATCGCGGGTTCTAACAACGCCCATGGTATGGTTTGCAATCGTGTCATTAGGATTTCGTGAGTTATGCTGATGGTATGGTTTAGATGGTATGGGTGTTGGAGTTTCAAAAAACATGGATGGTATTGGAATAGCTTGTGAGAGGAGGAATTGATGTGGAAGGGGTTCGTGTGAGTGTGGGATAGATATGGAAGGGATCTTTAAAAGAGAGGATGTTTGAAAGAGGGATCTGGGAGAGCTTTGGTTATATGCGGAAGGAGTCTGGAAGACTTGGATGGGTGTGGGACGTGACTGGGAGACAGCGACGGCAGACGACGGCAGGCGTCTGCAGTGGCTGCCATCCTTTGTACCCGCATGATCACTTGTTCATACACGTTTTTAAAATTAAGATATTTTAAATATTAATTTTTAATCTGGGTTTGTGTGTACAGTTTAAGGATGATGGTTGTGCAATGGTCTACTCTCCTCCGATGAATGAGGTTCTATTACTTAGTGGCAGAACCCCATGGTACTCTAGACGAGAATAACTGGACGAGAGACAGTGTTCCTATGATGACTGAAACTCGATTAGTCACCAGATTTCAATCAATATGAATACCACACATAATATTTTATATAGATTATATAGACTTAAATTACAACAAGGTATTTTATCAATAAAAACAATTCGTCATATTGATTATTTCTTAAAGATTACTTTTTTATTAAGGAACTAACACGTGAGTACCCGAAGCGTTCCATTGCAGGATGAAAAAATTACATTAATGAGTAAAAGTGACATTCACTCACACGATGAGTAATTATCACTCAAAAATCAACAACATTCACTAACAAAAATGGGAAAACGAACATTTATCATTCTCAGAACGAGTATGAGTGACGTTCACCCACAAGATGAGTAACACTGACGTTCATTCAATACAATGAATAAGAATGATCAGCAAATTCATCCCCAAAGTCTAAAAGAAAAATAAATATGAAAGTTATACCTCGTGTCTCAGCGATGATGTATAGAAAAACAAGAACAAAACAGGATGTAGAGAAATACAAAAAATGCTGTAGAATTATACGAGAATGAACGAGAAATTAAAAGAAAATCAAGGAAGATGATGTCGAGAAAGAAGAATGAACTGGGGTATAAAGAAGTGTTTTCGAAACACTGACAGGAATATATAAAAAAGATGAAATATTTAACAGCTAACAGACTGCTGGACATTTATATTGTGACTGTAACATCAGAGAAATAGGAGAGTGAGGGAACAGGCAGTGTGAGGGGAAAGTGAGGGAACAGGCAGTGTGATGGGTAAGTGAGGGTACAGGCAGTGTGATGGGTAAGTGAGGGTACAGGCAGTGTGATGGGTAAGTGAGGGTACAGGCAGTGTGAGGGGAAAGTAAGGGTACAGGCAGTGTGATGGGTAAGTGAGGGTACAGGCACTGTGAGGGGAAAGTGGGGGTACAGGCAGTGTGAGGGGAAAGTGAGGGTACAGGCAGTGTGATGGGTAAGTGAGGGTACAGGCAGTGTGAGGGGAAAGTAAGGGTACAGGCAGTGTGATGGGTAAGTGAGGGAACAGGCAGTGTGAGGGGAAAGTGAGGGAACAGGCAGTGTGAGGGGAAAGTGAGGGAACAGGCAGTGTGAGGGGAAAGTAAGGGTACAGGCAGTGTGATGGGTAAGTGAGGGTACAGGCAGTGTGATGGGAAAGTAAGGGAACAGGCAGTGTGATGGGTAAGTGAGGGAACAGGCAGTGTGAGGGGAAAGTGAGGGAACAGGCAGTGTGATGGGTAAGTGTGGGTACAGGCACTGTGAGGGGAAAGTGAGGGTACTGGCAGTGTGAGGGGAAAGTGAGGGTACAGGCAGTGTGAGGGGAAAGTGAGGGAACAGGCAGTGTGATGGGTAAGTGAGGGTACAGGCAGTGTGAGGGGAAAGTGAGGGTACAGGCAGTGTGAGGGGAAAGTGAGGGAACAGGCAGTGTAATGGGAAAGTGAGGGTACAGGCAGTGTGAGGGGAAAGTGAGGGAACAGGCAGTGTGATGGGAAAGCGAGGGTACAGGCAGTGTGATGGGTAAGTGAGGGTACAGGCAGTGTGATGGGTAAGTGAGGGTACAGGCAGTGTGATGGGTAAGTGAGGGTACAGGCAGTGTGATGGGTAAGTGAGGGTACAGGCAGTGTGAGGGGAAAGTGAGGGTACAGGCAGTGTGAGGGGAAAGTAAGGGTACAGGCAGTGTGATGGGTAAGTGAGGGTACAGGCAGTGTGATGGGTAAGTGAGGGTACAGGCAGTGTGATGGGTAAGTGAGGGTACAGGCAGTGTGATGGGTAAGTGAGGGAACAGGCAGTGTGAGGGGAAAGTAAGGGTACAGGCAGTGTGATGGGTAAGTGAGGGAACAGGCAGTGTGAGGGGAAAGTGAGGGAACAGGCAGTGTGATGGGTAAGTGAGGGAACAGGCAGTGTGAGGGGAAAGTAAGGGTACAGGCAGTGTGATGGGTAAGTGAGGGTACAGGCAGTGTGATGGGAAAGTAAGGGTACAGGCAGTGTGATGGGTAAGTGAGGGTACAGGCAGTGTGAGGGGAAAGTGAGGGTACATGCAGTGTGATGGGTAAGTGAGGGTACAGGCACTGTGAGGGGAAAGTGGGGGTACAGGCAGTGTGAGGGGAAAGTGAGGGTACAGGCAGTGTGAGGGGTAAGTGAGGGCACAGGCAGTGTGAGGGGAAAGTGAGGGTACAGGTAGTGTGATGGGAGAGTGAGGGTACAGGCAGTGTGATGGGTAAGTGAGGGTACAGGCAGTGTGAAGGGAAAGTGAGGGAACAGGCAGTGTGATGGGAAAGTGAGGGAAGAGGCAGTGTGATGGGAAAGTGAGGGTACAGGCAGTGTGATGGGTAAGTGAGGGAACAGGCAGTGTGATGGGAAAGTGAGGGTACAGGCAGTGTGATGGGAAGGTGAGGGTACAGGCAGTGTGATGGGAAAGTGAGGGTACAGGCAGTGTGATGGGAAGGTGAGGGTACAGGCAGTGTGATGGGAAAGTGAAGGTACAGGCAGTGTGATGGGAAGGTGAGGGTACAGGCAGTGTGATGGGTAAGTGAGGGAACAGGCAGTGTGATGGGAAAGTGAGGGTACAGGCAGTGTGATGGGAAGGTGAGGGTACAGGCAGTGTGATGGGAAAGTGAGGGTACAGGCAGTGTGATGGGAAAGTGAGAGTACAGGCAGTGTGATGGGAAAGTGAGGGAACAGGCAGTGTGATGGGAAAGTGAGGGTACAGGCAGTGTAATGGGAAAGTGAGGGTACAGGCAGTGTGAAGGGAAAGTGAGGGCACAGGCAGTGTGATGGGTAAGTGAGGGAACAGGCAGTGTGATGGGAAAGTGAGGGTACAGGCAGTGTGATGGGAAAGTGAGGGAACAGGCAGTGTGAAGGGAAAGCGAGGGTACAGGCAGTGTGATGGGAAAGTGAGGGTACAGGCAGTGTGATGGGAAAGTGAGGGTACAGGCAGTGTGATGGGAGAGTGAGGGTACAGGCAGTGTGATGGGAAAGTGAGGGAACAGGCAGTGTGATGGGAAAGTGAGGGTACAGGCAGTGTGATGGGAAGGTGAGGGTACAGGCAGTGTGATGGGAGAGTGATGGTACAGGCAGTGTGATGGGAGAGTGAGGGTACAGGCAGTGTGATGGGAGAGTGAGGGTACAGGCAGTGTGATGGGAGAGTGAACGGAGAGGCAGTAGGCTAGGAAGTTTGAGAGGGCGAAGCAGTTACCTCTGATAGTGATAATGCAGAGGCAGTATGCAATGTAAGTGAGAAGAGAGGCAGTGAGGTTGGAGACTGATAGAGAGTAATAGGCGAGAGGCAGTTGGCTGGAAGAGTAAGAGGAAGCAGGCCGATACCTGGGAAGTTGAAAGGAGAAAAGCAGTGAAACAGGAAAAAAAAGAAGGGAGTGTGGTAGGGGAAAGAGAGGTGTAGAGTCGGTGAGCGGAGAGAGGGAGAGAGCGGTGGTGTGAGATTTGAGTCAGTTGTAGCGGTGCCCGGAGAGTGTGACGTTAGAGTCGCTCCGACCAGTCATCTTCCTGAGCTGACTTCTGCCGGTTATCCTACTACACTTTCTCGTGAACTTTAACTTAATTTTCATAAAATTCTCATCCAAGAAAACTCATTATATACAAGTTTATCAAATACTGCTTTCGTATATTATCTAAGCTTATTACACATGCCTCTTAACAATTAAGAAAAAATCATGCAATTTCACTATGGCGAAAAAAAGTGATTCTTGATCTGTATAGCGCTAACCTCTTTTCTAATTGTGTATTAGCCTACCAGAGAGACTGCGGGAACCGGTCAGCAGAGCGACGAGACACACACGTCCCTCGCCTTTTGTGAGCTTAACGTGGAAAAGAGTTGAGTGCTGCCATCAGTCCTCCATCAACACTTGTTGTTAATCCTGATAACTGCTTATTGCAGAATATTCTTTAGCCTCCTGACTAGACAAAATTAGCGCAACTATTACTTGGTATAAAACACTGCACTGCTAATTCACTGGACACCACACTAATAAACCATAACACGGACTAACACAGAGTATAAATACTTTCCAGTTATTTCACTTCGAGAAAACCAGTCAACTAGATAAACTTGCTCCTAGCACTCACTGCGGAGAAATTAAGCGCATCTTATCGTTTGTATTAACTTAACCAACAGTGGAAAGCCTTCATGGAGCCCCATGTTGGATCCCCTCACTCTCTTTACCATTACCTGGTAAGTAATATTCTACCATCTTATTTCTTACTTATTTTATCCTGCTTACATGCTCCATCGCGATACACAATTCTCCTGGGTGTATATCACATTTCTAAAACAAAGCTGAAAATTTTAACACATTTTTTTTGCAGATCAAACGTGCTCAAACAGATCATGAAATGAGAGGGCATACAGTGCATGAATTGTACATCGGGAAATATCAGAGATGGAAGAAATGGAGAAATCGGTTACGTCCCGCATAAACCCAATAAAGCATTTATTAAAGTTTTAAATATGTACGCACTAGAGCGGAGAGATACATGATAATATATACTGACATTACAACATACAGGAGGGAGAGATATGGGAGGACGTGCAAAATAAACCCTGTGAAAAGCAGGGATGCAGTGGGCACAGTAATGAAACACTGTATCAACATTCATTGTCCCAGACTATTCACCATCATATTAAAAAATCTCAGAAACAGTGCTGGGTCAAGTGTAGAAGTCATCCAGAGGAAACTGGACAAGTATCTTCACCAGGTGCCAGATCAACTAGGCTGTGATGGATATATGGGCCAGTGGACCACCAGCAGCAACAGCCTGGTTAACAAGGCAAACACCAGACGAGCCTGGTCCATGGCCGGGATCCGGGAGTAGAAGAACTCTCGAAACGTATGAAAGGTATATCAAAGATAGTATACGCACTGAGTTCAATTTAACCTTAATTTCAGGGATTAAGTTAAACATACTCTTGAAAAATATCAGACTAGAGAAATGTAACATAGCTCTTGAAACTGTAACATAACTCTTGAAACTGTAACATAACTCTTGAAACTGTAACATAACTCTTGAAACTGTAACATAACTCTTGAAACTGTAACATAACTCTTGAAACTGTAACATAACTTGAAACTGTAACATAACTTGAAACTGTAACATAACTTGAAACTGTAACATAACTCTTGAAACTAAAACTTAAAATCAGAAATGTAATCGTGATTTTAAAAGTATATAGGCTAGAACCACATAGTGCAATATATTACGCTCAGTATAGATTAATTCAACTAAGGATTGACTACAATCAAACTACTACTATTCTATCTTAGGTGGTACGAAGATATACTATAATACTCTCTTCCGGGTTCTAGAACAACCGGTTATACTGCATGCATGACTCAGCAGCTGAGAAACTACATGTATTTCGGTGGTTTCGTGATGCGAAAATAGTATCCCTGTATCTCATAAGCCAGCCCCCTTCATCTCAGCAGAATATAAAAATATGCTTGAGTTAATGTACCAAGGAAAATGGAAGCAGCAAGTAAGAGAAAGGTGTAGGTTTATCAACTAAAGGAGGAAGCATTTAGGGTAAGATATAAACAACTGTTGGAGGACAGATGGGCTAGTGAGAGTATAGGTAATGGAGTAGAAAAAGTATGGGGTAGGTTTAAGAAAATAGTGCTAGAGTGTTCAGCAGAAGTTTGTGGTTACAGGAAGGTGGGTGCGGGAGAGAAGAAGAGTGATTGGTGGAATGATGATGTAAGGAGAGTACTAAGTTAGAGAGGTTTTTACAAAGTAGAAGTGATGCAAGGAGGGAGGAGTATATGGAGAGAAAAAGAGAGACTAAGAGAGTGGTGAAGCAAAGTAAAAAGAGAGCAAATGAGACAGTGGGTGAGACGTTAACAAATTTTGTTGAAAATAAAAAAAAAATTTGGAGTGAGATTAATAAGTTGAGAAAAGCTAAGGAACGAATTCATTTGATATTTTAAAACAGGAGAGGAGAGTTATTAAATGAAGAGTTAGATGCATCGGGACGATGGAGGGAATATTTTGAGGAATTGTTAAATATTGATGAAGATAGGGAAGCTGTGATTTCATGTATAGGGAAAGAAGGAATAATATCTTGTAGGAGACAGGAAGAGCCAGTTGTGAGTGTGTGGGAAGTGCGTGGGACACTGAGTAGAATGAGGTGGGGGGGGGTAAAGCAGCTAGCAGTGATGGGTTAAAGACAGAAATGCTATAAGCAGGAGAGGATATAGTTTTGGAGTGGTTGGTGCTATTATTTAATAAATGTATGGAAGAGGTTAAGGTACCTAGGGACTGGTAGAGGGCATGCATAGTTCCTTTGTATAAAGGCAAAGGGCACAAAAGAGAGTGCAAAAATTATAAGGGAATATGTCTGTTGAATATACCTGGTAAAGTGTATGGTAGAGTTATTATTGAAAGAATTAAGAGTAAGACGGAGAATAGGATAGCAGTTAAACAAGGAGGCTTTAGGAGTGGTAGGTGTGTAGACCAAGTGTTTACAGTGAAACAAAGGTGAACAGTATTTAGATAAGGGTAAAAAGGTTTTTGTGGCATTTATGGATTTGGAGAAGGCGTATGACGGGGTGGATAGGGGGCAATGTGGCAGACGCTGCAAATGTTTGGAACTGGAGGTAGGTTATTGAAAGCAGTGAAGAGTCTATACGAGGATGGTGAGGCTCAGGTTAATGTAAGCGAGAGGGAGGTTATTTCCCAGTAAACATGTAGGCCTTAGACAGGAATGTTGTAAGAGAAGTAAATGCTCGGGAGTTGGCAAGAGGTGTGGGGTTAAAAGAAAAATAATCTAATACAAAGTGGCAGTTATCACAGTTGCTCTTTGCTGATTACACTGTGCTTTTTGGGAGGTTCTGGAGAAAAGTTGCAGAGGGTGGTTGATGAGTTTGGTAGGGTATGTAAAAGAAGGAAATAGAAAGTGAATATAGGAAAGAGTAAGGTGATGAGGATAACTAATAAATTAGGCAACGAAAGAATGGATATCAGATTCGAGGGAGAGGGTATGGAGGATTTGAATGTTTTCAGATGTTTGGAAGTGGCCGTGTCAGCAGATGGATCTATGAAAAAATGAGGTGAATCATAGAACTGACGAGGGGAAAAAGGTGAGTGGTGCAGTGAGTCTGTGGAGACGAACTTTATCCATGAAGTTATTTTATTTCATTTCGTCCTCTCTACATGTCCAAACCATCTCAACAACCTCTCCTTAGCAATCTGGATGATAGTTTTGGTAATCCTGCACCTCCTCCTAATTACCAATCTACGAATTCTCTGCATAATATTCACACATTGCCCTCAGACATGAGCCTCCAACCTTCTCCTTGTTGCAACATTCACCGCCCATGCTTAACATCAATAAAAGAGCGTTGGTATAACGATGCTCTCATATATTCCCCTCTTTGGTTCTGTTGATAAACTTCTTTGTTTTCACACACTCCTAAGTGTACCACTTGCCTTTTTCCCATCAACAGTTCTATGATTCACCTCATCTTTCATAGACCCATCTGCTGACACGTCCGCTTCTAAATATCTGAATACATTCACCTCCTCCATACTCTCTCCCTCCAATCTGATATCCAATCTTTCGTTGCCTATTTTTTTTCTTATCCTCATCACCTTACTCTTTCCTATATTCACTTTTAATTTTCTTTTGCATACCCTACCAAACCCATCCACCTACATCTGCAACATCTCTTCAGAATCTCCCAAAGGCACTGTGTCATCAGCAAAGTGCAACTGTAACAAGTGCCACTTTGTGTTAGATTTAGATTCTTTATCTTTTAACCCCACACCTCTTGCTAACACCACACCATCGTGTGTCCTTGGGTAGGGAGTACCACATCCAGTTCCGCTGGATGCCCTACTCTTAAGGATCGTATGGTTCAGTGGATAAGGGCGTCATGTGTCTTCGCCCACCATGAGGCAGGCCAAAGCAGCATGGGTTCGAGTCCTTGGCTAGTGCAGTGTTGTTATTAATCAATACCACTCGTTCGTGGTCACAATAATATATATATATATATATATATATATATATATAGATATATATATATGTCGTGCCGAATATGTAAAACTGGTCAATTAACAAGAACTCATTTAAAATTAAGCCCTTTCTAAAATTTTCTCTTATACGTTTAAAGATATATTTTTTTCATTAATGTTAATGTAAAAAATTTTAATTTTGCACCAAAAGAATCTTAGAAAACTTACCTAACCTTATTATAACAAGAACAATTTATTTTAGCCTAACCCAACTATATATATTTTAGATTGATTTAAAATAATTTAATACTAAACAAACACAGTGAAATATGTTTTTTTCGTAACGTTCAGAATGATTTTGGCGAAATTATTGCATACACAAATATTCACTTGTCATGTATGGCAAGATGAACGTTGCTATTTAAGCCAAGATCGCAAGTTCTGCCTATTCGGCACGACATATATATATATGCAAAACAACCACTGTGAAAGAATAGAGAAATTCCAAGCGCTTTTGTGACTACTCACATTATCAAGGAACAATGAAAGTAAAGCATCAAAGGAGAGTATATAAAGGGGTAGCCCACACCTCACTATCAGAAATACCCAAGAAATGTAATTGATAAATCTTTTAAAGTTGCTAGAAATACTTCTTACAATCCAAAAAGGGACAATCAGCCTTATTCAACTAAAAATATGTTGGTTCTCCCTTACCATGAAAACTTGGTTGATATGCCTTCTCTTCTTAAGACTTTTAATATTAAAGTTGTATTCAAAAATCTTGATACAGTAAAAAAAGCTTTTGATAAACAATTCCCCCCAAAATGCTGATGGATGTGTCTATAAGATTCCTTGTAAAATTTGCGATAAAGTTTATTACGGTCAAACTGGTAAAAATCTCGAACTAAGATTAAAACAACATAAATATAGCATTAGAACTGGACAAGATTCCAATGCTCTATTTATTCATGTAAGAGATTTTAATCATCCAATTGATTTTCAAAAAGTTGAGAAAGTAGTATCATGCAAGTCCATGGTCGACAGGAATATAATTGAATCTTGTTTCATAAAAAGCAGTTTTCAGAATAATATGAATATTTCCTTTGGTTTATATAAATTAGATTCATTTATAATTAATAGAATTTGGGAAGAATTTAATAATACATTGAACAAATAATAATTTTTTAAATTTCTTATTTCTTGGGTAGAATAGTTTGTTGGTGGGTTGTGTGAAGGACCTGTCTAGTTCGGCCGGCGGGCCTGCTGTCTCGCGTCAGGTGTTGTGGGAAGTGATAGTGAGGTGTGGGCTACCCCTTTATATACTCTCCTTTGATGCTTTACTTTCATTGTTCCTTGATAATGTGAGTAGTCACGAAATCGCTTGGAATTCTCTATTCTTTCACAGTGGTTGTTTTGCATATATATATATGTCGTGCCGAATAGGCAGAACTTGCGATCTTGGCTTAAATAGCAACGTTCATCTTGCCATATATGACAAGTGAATATTTGTGTATGCATATTTGCATATTCTAAAATCACCTGTTTACTGTGATCTTATTGCATATATATATATATATATATATATATATATATATATATATATATATATATATATATATATATATATATATTATATATATATATATATATATATATATTTTTTTTTATTATCACACTGGCCGATTCCCACCAAGGCAGGGTGGCCCGAAAAAGAAAAACTTTCACCATCATTCACTCCATCACTGTCTTGCCAGAAGGGTGCTTTACACTACAGTTTTTAAACTGCAACATTAACACCCCTCCTTCAGAGTGCAGGCACTGTACTTCCCATCTCCAGGACTCAAGTCCGGCCTGCCGGTTTCCCTGAATCCCTTCATAAATGTTACTTTGCTCACACTCCAACAGCACGTCAATTATTAAAAACCATTTGTCTCCATTCACTCCTATCAAACACGCTCACGCATGCCTGCTGGAAGTCCAAGCCCCTCGCACACAAAACCTCCTTTACCCCCTCCCTCCAACCCTTCCTAGGCCGACCCCTACCCCGCCTTCCTTCCACTACAGACTGATACACTCTTGAAGTCATTCTGTTTCGCTCCATTCTCTCTACATGTCCGAACCACCTCAACAACCCTTCCTCAGCCCTCTGGACAACAGTTTTGGTAATCCCGCACCTCCTCCTAACTTCCAAACTACGAATTCTCTGCATTATATTCACACCACACATTGCCCTCAGACACGACATCTCCACTGCCTCCAGCCTTCTCCTCGCTGCAACATTCATCACCCACGCTTCACACCCATATAAGAGCGTTGGTAAAACTATACTCTCATACATTCCCCTCTTTGCCTCCAACGACAAAGTTCTTTGTCTCCACAGACTCCTAAGTGCACCACTCACTCTTTTTCCCTCATCAATTCTATGATTCACCTCATCTTTCATAGACCCATCCGCTGACACGTCCACTCCCAAATATCTGAATACGTTCACCTCCTCCATACTCTCTCCCTCCAATCTGATATTCAATCTTTCATCACCTAATCTTTTTGTTATCCTCATAACCTTACTCTTTCCTGTATTCACCTTTAATTTTCTTCTTTTGCACACCCTACCAAATTCATCCACCAATCTCTGCAACTTCTCTTCAGAATCTCCCAAGAGCACAGTGTCATCAGCAAAGAGCAGCTGTGACAACTCCCACTTTGTGTGTGATTCTTTATCTTTTAACTCCACGCCTCTTGCCAAGACCCTCGAATTTACTTCTCTTACAACCCCATCTATAAATATATTAAACAACCACGGTGACATCACACATCCTTGTCTAAGGCCTACTTTTACTGGGAAATAATTTCCCTCTTTCCTACATACTCTAACTTGAGCCTCACTATCCTCGTAAAAACTCTTCACTGCTTTCAGTAACCTACCTCCTACACCATACACTTGCAACATCTGCCACATTGCCCCCCTATCCACCCTGTCATACGCCTTTTCCAAATCCATAAATGCCACAAAGACCTCTTTAGCCTTATCTAAATACTGTTCACTTATATGTTTCACTGTAAACACCTGGTCCACACACCCCCTACCTTTCCTAAAGCCTCCTTGTTCATCTGCTATCCTATTCTCCGTCTTACTCTTAATTCTTTCAATTATAACTCTACCATACACTTTACCAGGTACACTCAACAGACTTATCCCCCTATAATTTTTGCACTCTCTTTTGTCCCCTTTGCCTTTATACAAAGGAACTATGCATGCTCTCTGCCAATCCCTAGGTACCTTACCCTCTTCCATACATTTATTAAATACTAGCACCAACCACTCCAAAACTATATCCCCACCTGCTTTTAACATTTCTATCTTTATCCCATCAATCCCGGCTGCCTTACCCCCTTTCATTTTACCTACTGCCTCACGAACTTCCCCCACACTCACAACTGGCTCTTCCTCACTCCTACAAGATGTTATTCCTCCTTGCCCTATACACGAAATCACAGCTTCCCTATCTTCATCAACATTTAACAATTCCTCAAAATATTCCCTCCATCTTCCCAATACCTCTAACTCTCCATTTAATAACTCTCCTCTCCTATTTTTAACTGACAAATCCATTTGTTCTCTAGGCTTTCTTAACTTGTTAATCTCACTCCAAAACTTTTTCTTATTTTCAACAAAATTTGTTGATAACATCTCACCCACTCTCTCATTTGCTCTCTTTTTACATTGCTTCACCACTCTCTTAACTTCTCTCTTTTTCTCCATATACTCTTCCCTCCTTGCATCACTTCTACTTTGTAAAAACTTCTCATATGCTAACTTTTTCTCCCTTACTACTCTCTTTACATCATCATTCCACCAATCGCTCCTCTTCCCTCCTGCACCCACTTTCCTGTAACCACAAACTTCTGCTGAACACTCTAACACTACATTTTTAAACCTACCCCATACCTCTTCGACCCCATTGCCTATGCTCTCATTAGCCCATCTATCCTCCAATAGCTGTTTATATCTTACCCTAACTGCCTCCTCTTTTAGTTTATAAACCTTCACCTCTC